>NC_056589.1:2515587-2773087 GCF_018340385.1 Cyprinus carpio | reverse complement strand
CTTACAATACTTAACTTTCATGAGATCAAGTTGCATGACCCACCATGAGAAATATTCTGGTGCACATGTATTCTTCCCAAAAATTTACTTGCCCTAATATATATGGTATCACACTAATTTAAAGATAGTAAAAGACATGCATAGCAATTGCTGAAATTAAACATTTATATTAGATAATATTTACTAAATTTAATAAAAATAAAAAAAATTAAAAAAAAAAAAAATTAATAAAAATAATAATAATAAAAATAATAATAATAATAATAATAATAATAATAATAATAATAACAACAACAACTTTTTTAACTCCATTGACTCTATTGACTGTATGGACTAGAAGAACAAAAATAAAAAAACAATATTTCTAAAATCATAATCTAAAAACAGAACTGGCCTTGTGAAAATTGATTTAACTGTTCTTTGTCCATGCAATAAAATTCAGGATGGGTCCAAAATATTGGTTGACCAATACATCGGCATCAGCCATCACAAAAATCAATATCGGTTGGCCACTAGTCCAAAACAACATTGGTCTCCATTGACTCTATTGACTGTATGGACTAGAAGAATAAAAAATAAAAAAATCAGATTCAGAACCAGAATCTTGCTAACCTTGTTACTAAGGCTTCAAAATGCACTGTCTCCCTCCTTTTGTCTCTCTCTGTCAATCCATGCACCCCAATCCACCACTGCTACCTCGTCACTGGCCTCATTCAGCATGACTTTCCTCCCCCTGTCCTTTCCATTCAACCAGAAGATATTTTTAAATCAATCCTCACTTGTACATTTTCACATAGTTCATAGCAGGGATCAGGGGACGGGGACAATACCGTATAGTGGAGCTTCACGAGCACTTTAAGTGAAAGTGTCATGCTGGAGAAGACAGGGGCAGCTCTCTGCACTGGGATTCATTTCTGATGGAGTGTCCCACTTCAGATTTACGTCGGCTACTCCAGCAGCCTCGAGTCATCTAGCAGTCAAGAGTCTGCCTCTCTCTTTATTTATAAGCATTCATTATTGCTAAAGCCATGCATGCATGTTCTGCGATTGGATTCGCACCGATGGTCTCCCACAGGAGATTGATTTTGGGAATATACTGGAACTTCATTACATCAGAGCATTTGAAAACACACTTCGGATGAAGAGCTGATCTAGATTTGTAAAATGGGAATTGGCCTAATTTTGCAATGCATGAGCTGGTTCGTGATTTTCTGAACTTTTACAGTAGTATCTGGGATCCCGTCGGGTGCTTTTCTGTCTAATGCGGTTCGACTGACAGATCCTTGTACATTTTCATGGAGAGCATGAACAGGAAATGTCAAAAAAAATAAAATAAATAAACATCAAGCTTTACATGAGATGTTTATTTTATGGTGTAACTTTACATGGCACAAATTGCTTTGATAATGTTCCACTTTAGTGCATTCATAGATCAAAGTTTCCCAGGGTACTGCTCTTTCATTTATGGTACTGATAATATAAAGAAAGCTTCAGGGCATGTTTGCAAGTGAAGGTGTGTAGTTTTAGAGGCCTCAGTGCTTCTTTTGAAGATTATAAACTTTTGGCTAACGCTCTTCAAGCAGGCAGGATCGCTCCAGGAGGTCAGCACGCTGGTTTATCTCCTGCTCTCTGTCATGAAATCTCTCATAAACACCCACCTCTATGACCGCCCTGTTGGACGGATCTCAAACTACTGTTTTTTCATTGAAATGCTCACAGAGTCCATTCCACAACTTTGTTTTTTAATATTTTATCTGTTGTTTGGTGGAGAACTAGCCTAGATCTTTCAATGTTTTGCCCAGATTATTATGTTTTAGACTATAGGCTAATTTTTGAGCCATTTACAACTCAAATGAGTTCTGGATCTCCTTGCTAACTTATTAAATTTCCTTTTTTTTATTTATTTAACAGTTTGTTTATTTTATAATTTTTTTTAAGAGAAAAGTTACACTTGTTCTCTAACAATTTTGTTGTTGTTGTTGTTCATATTGCTAAACATATTAAGTGTGTTCTAGGTTCTGGACTGTTCCCCTGTTCTTGCAGTTGATATATATATATATATATATATATATATATATATATATATATATATATATATATATATATATATATATATAAATATAATATTAAAGAAGTTTCTTAGGTGAATCTATTTTTATACATTTTAAAATATAATTTATTCCTGTGATGCAAAGCTGAATTTTTATCAGCCAATACTCCAGTCTTCAGTGTCACATGATCCTTGAGAAATCATTCTAATGTGCTGATTTATCATCAACACTGAAAACAGTTGTGCATGCTTAATTTTAATTTTAAATTTTTATTTATTTATTTATTGGAACTTTTTCAGGATTTGTTGATGAATAAAAAGTAAAAAAGATCCACATTTCTAAAAATGCATAACTCTTCTGTGGGACTTATTGAGTTTGATCTGTTGTATTTGATTACTGGTCTCTCTCAATAGAGTTTCAATTGGTATCAGTCTCCGTTGACAGTCGTCTGATATCAGTCGTTGGAATCAAGCAGTAAATGCAAAAGCGACACTGGATTCCTGACATGAACGGTACATAATTCAGCCGTCAAAATATACTAACCAAACCCAGCCTCAACACAGAGCCGCTTTCTGTTTTGTTCTTCGATTGTGTTCTCTTGCCTCTCTCTTTCTCTTTATTCTGTTGTGTAGGTCTTTCTATAATTTAATGCAAAATGAAAGGCCTGCTGAAGGCTTGTATCAAGGAGATGATACAAAAGATGCATCCGCACAGAAAGAGCGAGAGCAAAAGCGTGGAAGAGCTGTGACTCTAATGGAAATCAACTAAAGTATCAAACACTCCTCAAACACTACAACAAAAAAAATACAAAATTCACTCCGCAAACAAACCAAAGTAATAAAAACAATACTTAATTGAAAACAGACTGCAGATTTTTTTTCTCGTTCGAACAAACCACAGGAGTAACATTAATACTTGAGTTCGATGCTGAATGATTCTGTTTACCTCTCATGCGCAGAAGTTTGAGATTCATGGTGTGTTGCACAATAGATCAGAATCAGACAGCTGTGCACAAACATTAGGCACACGTGTTTAATTCTAAGAGAAAAATGGTTCGTTTAGGGGATATTTTGGGGCTGTTTTCATTCTTGACATGTTTGTGTACAGCAAGCATTTATTAAGAGTTTCTAGGTTTTTTTTGAAAGTTAAGATTGTTGTTGCAACTGTTCAAACCACTACTGTGAATCAGCTTCATCAAGAGTTATTAAAAATTAAACAGTTTTGATGCAGCGCACAGATGCAAATGACTCCGTGTTTATTTGTGCATTCAATTACAGACACAGAATGATCGGTTTAATTGTCTGATATTAACAGCAGTCATGTGTTTTATTTGCATAAACTGAATGCAATGCATTAAGTTGCTTTGGATTAAAATGTATTCATAAATGCAATTGCATTGTGGGCTCTGAAACCCATGTATAATATATTAGTGCACTCTGTTGCATGCAATAGGGAATTGCAGCATGCATTTGAGAGAACCTTTGATAGCTTTAACTCTATTAAGGAGAAATAAAACTAACTGTATCAGATAGATAGCCTTTGTGGAATGACCCTTTAGTGTTAATACTGTATTAATTGTACTGTTTTTTTTTTAAGACTTTTTAAGTTTACTGTATACAGTATATATATTGAATGACTTTCTTAATTCTACTCTTAAATATAAAAATATTTAGTGAGGCTTTAAAGTGATAGATTGCCCAAAAATGAAATGAAAATGAAAACTGGCATAATTTACACTTATTTCGTTACTAACTTGAATGACTTTCTTAATTCTATGAAACACAAAAGAGAATATTTTGAAAAAATGTTGGTAACCAAAATTTTTTGATGAGAACTGACTAAAACAAACAAACAAACAAACAAACAAACAAACAAATACAATTATCAAAATATTCACATTTATCAATATTTTTTCTTTGTGTCAGTGAAATGCTGACCAAATTAACATCTTTGGTGAAATGTCCCATCAAAACAAGATATTAGAAGCATTTTCCACTCCATTTTCTAAGCCAGTTTATTTTACTGATTATTTTATATGTGATTATTTGGTTAGTTGCACTTTGTTATCAGTATTAGTATCCCCCCCCCTCCTGTCCTTTCATTTCTGAGTTGCACCTTTTGAGAGCCGCTGATCTAGAGTGTCACTTTATTTCCAAAGAGCTCTGATAAAGAGCAAATCAGCGAGTCTGTTATGGAGCTCTCCTTGCGTTTGTTGACTTAATTAATGATTTAAAGAGTGATCTCTGAGGCGAGGCTGTTGTGTAAAAAGGTTTGGAGTGTTTGCATGTTTATTATAATGCACTGTGATTTAATCAGGGCTTTGCCCACAGTTACGTGGGCTTGTGATCGTGGTCAGATGTAATGTTGGGGAAGCAACTTTCAAACTGTACTTTTGAAACTGTTAATACAGTTTGGAATAGCAGCCACTCTCAGATTTCTTTCTCTCATCTATCACTCGCTCCTCCTCCCCGTCTCGCTTCATTTGTCTCTCTCAGGGGTTGCTGCTGTTGACCGGACAGCTGCTTCAGTGTCTCAGGTCACAAAGCCTGCGACCCCCTTCCCGGCTCTGGCCTTATTTCCATGTGAACCGTATCTCTGCCAAAGTGAGTACTGCTGGCACGCCAATCCAACATTCGCTTCGTTCAGGATTTGCCATTACAAGTGATAGAAAAGCAGGGCGAAATGGCTGACATCATAGATGATGGGTCTTTCCAGCACATTTGCATGCCCATTATTATAATAACCTCATTAACAGCAGATGAAGATTCAGAGGATTCAGATGACATAATGTGATATAGTATGAACTGGACCACTGAGAATAATGCAGAGTCAGACTTTTGACTCTTTGCATACAATCTTAAAAATAAAGGTGCTTCAAAAGGTTCTTCAAGCGACGCCATAGAAGAACCATTTTTGGTTCCACAAAGAACCATTCAGTCAAATGTTCTTTAAAGAACCATCTATTTCTAACCTTTTTTATAATCTGAAGAGCCTTATTTTATCACAAAGAACCTTTTGTGAAACAGAAAGGTTCTTCAGATGTTAAAGGGTCTTTATGGAACCATTTAGACAAAAAGGTTCTTCTTATGGCATTGCGATCGATTAATTCAGCTCTACAGAGACTATTTTATTGTTCAATGATTTGATTCCATTCACCTGGCAAATCTAGTTACTAGTTATTTCTGAAAAATCACCTTGTAAAACCTCTTGCTTCAGATGGTCTTCGTGGATGTGTTTTGTGTGTTTGTTCCATAAAAGCATTCTCTCTTTATGATATGCAATTGTACCAGCATTCCTCATTTGCAAATCGCTTTGGGTAAAAGCACTGAAATAAATAAATAAATGTAAATATCATGTCCTTAGAAGTTAGATTGTTAAAAACATAAATATCTGACACATGCTTGTTCTAAAAAAATGTCGACAGCAGGCCTGTTTGGAATGGAGAAGTGCACTGATGCCGTTCGCTCCTCTCGTACACTCGCTCAGGTTGCCAGATTGCACATATTTGGACGAGCGTTTCACTTTCGTCAGAATGGAAAGATTTTATATGAAGCAATTCCTTGATGTCATGCCTGAGAAGCTAAGCAATGTCATGAACAAGTGTGTACGTAGACGTATTGCGGTACGGTTTCGCTTCTCAGCTCAGTAGCTGCGTCTGATGAAAGCTTGACATTTTCTTAGATGTGGCTCATTTGCAATCTGCATATCTAAAGATGAGAAAGAAATCCAGGGACGTATGAAGGAAATATGAAAAAGATAATTTGTTCAAACGACCAGTAAAGCAACCAGTTCTATAACCGATCCATTCTAAGTTTCAATTACTCACTTTTGAATAGTATCTTGTTTAATTAACCCAATATTGCAATCTAAGCTTGTAGTGTGTCCTTCAAATGAAACGGTATGTTCTGGTCATTACTTTAATGTCATGCTTTGATGGCAATTCAATAACTCTGCAACATTAGACAACTGAATATAAGCCTACAAAGTTTTTATTCAAAGGTCATGAAGTCAGACGCTGGTAGAAATACCAAATTAAGTGATTTTTGAAGGTTTCTCGTCCCCTCAGCTCCAATCCCTGAGGTGCTCAAAGGCGATTCTTCTTCAGCTTTTGAATTTCAAGACTTACACAGCTGCAGTCAAGCAGTGCAGATTTGTCAATGTGACCCAGCAGTTCCCACTGGCTTTAATGAAAGCATATTTCCTTGCAAAAAAGAATAATAAAACCTCAATAGGGAATATTCAGATGCACAAAATTTCCTTCACTGCCTGTCACAGATTTCTCTGATGTAACATCTAAACGTCTGCTCTGCCTTTGGACAGACTGTACCTGTCTATCCTTGAACTGCTTCTTTACTAATGTGTGAAGACTAACGGTTGTTCTTATCTGTGTCATAAATGTATTTGTTGTAGAACTGATGCACGTTGATCGGATTGATAGGGTTAACAAAAGCAAACATGAGATAAAAATGCATAAAATGTCATTTTATCTTCTTCCTTGTTTCACAGGACTCCCTTCACAATGTAAGAGTAATGCTGTACCGGGTGCACTAACGAGCAAGTTTACTATGTCAGAAAAGCTGTGCATTTAGAGCTGGTTATGTGATGCAAGCATCAAAATGTATTACTTTATAAATTATGCACTGCATGGTAAAAGTCTTTTGAGGCTATATTATAGTATTGTGCAAGGAACCACACAAACATAACCCTTTATGAACCAATAATCTGCCCTGTAATCATAGTTTGTGTAAAAAGGTGTTAATTTAACCTGCAGTCAGTTGCATATATAGTTTTGCAGAAATGTTCAGTAGTTAAAGGCACATTTTTCCGATGACCCTAGGTTGCGTATTTTTGCTTATGTTGAGCTTTTTAACCAATCACAGACACGTCAGTCATGCACTTGGATGCAATGGTCAATCTGAGGTGTTTAAAACAATTTACCATGATTAACAACATCTGGTCCTTAATGAGCGAGTTATAAGCAATCTGATCTACACATCTGTGTTTCATGTTTGATTTCGGTCAGCGATGGCACGTGAAATTGAGTGCTGACAAAACATTACCTGACATTTAGATGCTTTAGAACCAAAGTGAAATGAACCTTTGGTCATTTGGAATTCTTTTGGATTTGTTACTTGTCGTGCCTCTAGCTTGCAGTGGAATCGGTGTAACAGCCAATATAGCGAGGTGTAAATGAGATATTTATCTGCAGTAGAGACAGCTATGTTGATTTAAAGGGGAGCTTTCGCGAGTCCAGAACTCAGTGAACTTGTGTTAAACTGCAGGGCTCAAACTGTGTAAACTTACAGTGACAGCTTCATTGGTTTTAATGGCTGGGAGCGCACTACTGTAGTAATGTCACCTTGCTCACTTTCTGGGCATAATTGGAATTGTGTTTTAATGCTGCTCAGAGGGTCAATGTGAAGGTACTGTTTAGATGCTGTCTTGATTTACTCATGTTTTAATGAGAGCTATCAAACAATATAAAATTGTAATCAGATTAATTACATGATATGGCAATTAATAATCAAAACAATTACAAATAATCACATATATCATTGTTTGTAGCTGAGCTCCCCTAAAAAAATAAAAATAATAATAATAAAAATTTAAAAATAAAAAATCATGAACATTAGTCTGCATTATTGAGGCAGATGAAGAATCACTGAATAGATTATATGATCAAAAATGCAGTAAAAGCAGTATAATTATTTAGCTATTTTCTATAGCTATTTTCTATTAGAATATATTTAAAATATAATTAATTCTTTGTGATCAAAGCTGAATTTTCAGCATCATTACTCCAGTCTTCAGAGTCACATGATCCCTCAGAAACCATTCTAATATATTTATTTTGCGACATGGCATTAATTTTGGAAGGCTTTATTTTTAATACATAATTAATAACACTAAATTAACATGTTACATTTACAGCCTTAATTTATATGTAAATTGTCTTATGTGAGCATAAGAGTGATTACAGTACCAAGGAAATTAATTGACAATTATGATTTTTATTCAAACATTCTTTCTAATTACACCCAATTTTCCCAGTTCACCCAGTACTTATCCATTTACTGTAGAAAACTGTGGGAGTTTACTCTGTTTGTGTTATTCCATTGTAATGAATGGTAATTTAGTCTCTCCTGAACATGGTAACTCCACCATTAGCACCAATGTATGCCAATTACACAGCTAGAACATACAGTGGCCAACACAAAAATTACCACTCTGTAATTTGAGACCACTTCGACTCTAAAACCGTGGAAAGCCTGTCATTTATCTCACACATTTGTCTCTCCAACTCTCAAGAGCTGATGAATGAAGAACAATCACCATTTCTCAACACTGGGCTCCACTCAGCAATAAGACAGAGTGTCTCTGCACTCCGTCAGTGTTTTTGTCTTGAAAATAATCAATTACCCTTAGCTGTGTACATATAGGAGAACTTGAAGTGCTTTGACAGTCATTTTGTCTTCATCTATATTGGTTCTCTCTCTCTCTCTCTCTCCCACAGACAGATTGGTGTATCGTAGCCAATGACTCAATGACTGCCGTGGAGCTCCTGTATCTGGCTCAGTAGTGTAGAGTCGTCCCACCCTGAAGAGAGGAGAAAATGGACATGCTGAAGGACTTGAGAATGCTGGGTCGGCCTCTCGGAAGGTCAGTGAAGTCCTGTTGTTTGGTGGTGACGCCACGCTGACATTCAGTCTTATTTACAGGTCTGAAACCAGACGGGCCTCTTGATGTTTGTGCTTTACCCGTGAGGGAAAGCAATGACAAATTTAGCTGCAGGCAGCAAGCCCAAGTGGCACACGCCAGTTGTACATTAGAGAAGATTTGTCTGGTCATATGACTCACTTTGGTTACATAATATAAATTAGATCAAGGAATATAAGCAGATTTGCTGGTATTTATATATTTATAGCATTTGACATCACTTATGGGACAGTCAGGACATTTTGGCAAAGATTTGTGTTAATATGTGCAGATGATGTTGCAAGATAATGGCCGACATAATGACTGGTGTCTTTGTCAGGAACTTTGTTCAGTTTTTTTATTGAATTATTTTTATTTATTTATTTATTTATTTGTTTGTTTGTTTGTTTGTTTAACACCAAATATTCAACAAGTTAATTTTGTGAGGCTTGCCCTGAAGATGATCTAAAAGGTGGTGTTAGTGATGATTGAGCCAGATTGCATGATTAATCAAAATAAAAATATTTATATATATGAGCTGTGTGTTTCAGAGTGAAACATGGCCCTGGGTTCTTTTACACTCGACCAATTCAATATCCATCTGTTTTTCAGCATCTCAGAGCGACTCTGAATCTTTTTCTGTCAAAATAAAATTTGATGGTTTAACTTTTGAAAATTAAGAAATGAACACAGACATAAATGTTAGTGTTTAATTTTACAGTTGTAATTTAAGAAATTATTATTATTATTTATTTTACCGTGAAATACTTTAATAGTAATATTTGCACAGTAGTGTACGTGGACAATTGAACATTGGACACTACACCTACATGAGCTTGTTGAGCTTCTCAATTCAAAACCATCAGCTTTAACAGCTTACACTCTTCTGGGAAGAGTTTCCACTAGATCACTGCTGTTGAGGTTTGCTCCATTCAAATATAAGGCGTCTTTGAGGTCAGGCATGATGTTGGGTGTTGGGCTTAGACTCACAGTCGGCACTCAGATTCATCCTGAAGCTTCTCAGTGTGGTTTCAATCTGGGCTTTATGCAGGCCAGTCAAGCTCTTCTAACCTAGACTCAGCAAAACATTTCTTTATGGTCCTCGCTTTATGCACCGGTGCATTATTATGCTGGAAACAGAACAGAGTCTCAATTCTACAAAAATCACTTGCCTACTATGATTTCATGGCTGTTCACTTCATTTTAAGCAGCGGTTTGTTATGGGTATAACAGAATAAGTCATATTTGTTAATTAGAAGGTGACCACATACTTCAATGGTGTTCAGTACAGCTGAAATTCAGCTAGAAAACTAAATTTAAGTAATGTGTAATGAGATGAAACGGTATGAAAATTTCATATCATGATTATAGTCACCAAAATGATCAGGGTTATCAGTATTACCATGGTATTATAAAAATGTGCTGGAAATGTTCAAAAGGTATTCATATACACACAATAGTTTCACTAAGAAACAACAAATAAAATTAGCAGCTCAATGCACTGTTTGTTTGCATGAAATTCAAAATAATAACATTTTAAAATGATGGCAGATTTTTAAACTACATGCTAATATAAAGTTTTGACAAAGAAAAAAAAAAGATATATATAAAATGATAAACCTCACATTTTTTTTTTAAGAAAAAGGATGTCAAAACGATAAATTATAGGCGTAATTCTACATTATTATCCGAAGTGTTGAGATTTTGTAGACTGCACATTAGCTTGTTTTCCATCAACAATTTGGTCCAATTTTGCATTAGTCTGAACAAAAACAGCAGACAGGCTGAATTAAAATGTAAATCCACTGTCTGCCAGCAGGTGGTGCTTATGGAACAGCAGAAATTGAGCTGTTTCCATGGTAATCAATGTGAATAAAGCAACTGTGCTTATAAATACAACTTTATTAGGCATTACATAGAGGGAAGATGAGAAGTAAATGCAATTTCTGGGAATTTTTCAAATCATATAAAGTTTTAATGTGAAAATTCAAATATGAAACTGTAATATTAACCATCTGGACGTTTTTATCAGAGTTTACCGTCAAACTGGTGATGGTTTCATCCCCATGAGAAACCTAGAATCTCTCAGACGTCCATAAACGATCACTCTCAATGGGAAGATGGGAAGTCTCAAATGTGCTGTCATTGACTGAAATTATCTGGTCTCGTTTTGCTCAGTCTGGTTCTTGTATCTGAGCAGAGTTTAGTCTCGGTGGTAGGGGACGTTTTTTAAAAGTGCTAAATGGCCATACCGCAGGGAAGCCTGTGACCCTTTGACTCTCCGGTGAATCTGCGGTGGCTCAAATCGATTTGACGTAACAGAGAGAAAACCGTGCTGTCTGAATTTGGATTCCCTAGAGATCCTCCTTCACAAAGGGACAATGATCTTGAACCCTGGAAGTGAGATTATTTGTGTAAAGTGTAAATGTATCCGGACTTTTATGTAGATATTGGGTCTTGGATCAGATCGGCTTGAAAAATGGCACAAACAGATGTTCGGTGGGTGGAATTTGGCCTCATTTTCAGTATTTGTAAAGCAAATCAGGAACAATTGAATGTGTTTTTGCTGATGTGGAATAAACATTTTCACAGCCTCGTAATCAAAACATTGGGGTTATGACTGACACCCCATCTCATTATCAATGGAAAATCATTCTGTTGCCGGGAGACAAATGTGTGTGTGCGTGTTTGTATCATCTATCCTTCCATCAATCCAGGTATTTTGTTTGTAAAAAACTTTACTTTTTTATTTTTTGTACTTTTAATTTTTATTTTTAAAATAATTAAACTTTTTAGTTTATTTTATTTAATAATTGTACTTATTATTATTATTATTATTATTTATTTAGGTTTTTTAAATATTATTTAGCTTTTTGGTTGTTGTTGATGTCACACTCACCATACGATAATGGCAGTGCTATATACAGTATATATACACTTACCTGCCACTTCATTAGGTACACCTGTTCAATTGCTTGGTAACACAAATTGCTAATCAGCCAATCACATGGCAGCAATTCAATGCATTTAGGCATCTAGATGTGCTGAAGACGACTTGCTGAAGTTCAAACTGAGCATCAGAATGGGGAAGAAAGGGGATTTAAGTGACTTTGAACGTGGAATGGTTGTTGGTCTGGGTATTTCAAAAACTGCTGATCTACTGGGATTTTCACGCACAACCATCTCTAGAGTTTACAGAGAATGGTCCGAAAAAGAGAAAATATCCGGTGAGCGACAGTTGTGTGGATGAAAATGCCTTGCTGAGGTCAGAGGTCAGAGGAGAATGGGCAGACTGGTTAGAGATGATAGAAAGGCAACAGTAACTCAAATAACCACTCGTTACAACCAAGGTATACAGAATACCATCTCTGAACGCACAACATGTCAAACCCTGAAGCAGATGGGCTACAGCAGCAGAACACCACACCGGCTGCCGATCCTGTCAGCTAAGAACAGGAAACGGAGGCTACAATTCACACAAGCTCACCAAAATTGTACAATAGAAGATTGGAATAACGTTGCCTGGTCTGATGAGTCTAGATTTCTGCTGCGGCATTCAGATGGTAGCAATGGTGATTAAATCTGAATTTTCAGAATCATTACTCCAGTCTTCAGTGCCACATGATTCTTCAGAAATCATTCTAATATGCTGATTTGCTGCTCAAGAAACATTTGTGATTATTATCAATGTTGAAACCAGTAAACATAAACAACATTTTATCAAAAAAACACAACCTTACAAAATAAAATTAAAAAAAAAAACAAAAAACACGTTGCACCCATAGCCGGGTCGCCTTCTATGTGAACGCAAACACGTCCTGGGATTGATTCCGGGATTGATCCCGGGTCGGGAACCTAGTAACATTGCAGGGTTCAGTCCCGGAACGAGCGCTGTGTGAACAAAAGCCAGAACAAATGGCATAGAGTGTGTGTCGTAGTGATGATGCACGTTATCGCGTGACTCTTTTAGCGTGTTTTGAAGGCAGATCAACGTTCGCGATTAAACAAATATGTGCAAACTATAACGAAGCAGAGATCAGTTAGTTCCTCACTAATCTGCGTTGAAGCTGAGATTGTTCACCAGCTTCAGTGAAAGTTAACGTGCCTAGCGTTTTCGACTCGTACATTACCTGATATCACGTGTCTTCACGGGACCTTTACGGGTTGTGTGTGAACGCACGCACATATTCCGGGTAATCACTGGCAGTGTGAAAGTGCAAAATCTAGCGACCCGGGAACAATTGCCAGGACACATTACCCGTGTATTTTCCAGAATCGCAGTGTGAAAGGGACTTATATTAAAGCTGACACATGTAAGTAGTTAAAGACACTGATATGAGTTGGTTGTGTGTTTGGGCTGTAAGAGGCAGTTCTGGACCAGACTCGTGGTGGCAGGAGGATGCTAACGCTTCGGTCAGTTGGGCAGATGGCATTTGGCAGCTTTGTCTATGGCTGGATGCCCTCATTGATGACCAGCAGGTTCTTCAGGGCATCCAGAAGTGCCAGCTGTGTGCAGGAGAGCAAGGATGGTGACAGACACCGTCGAGGCGCAGCGGTCATTAGGAATTGGACAAACAAAGATAAATGCATTCAGATTGGATCCTAATGGAATCCCGTCGCGCTCTCATTGTGATGGCCCGTGCATATGCGTTTCTGTCTCTGCCTCTTCTTGTGGCATCTCTCTTTATCCATCGTCTCTTTTACCTCCGCCAGTGGCAACAGACTCCATTTACATTGGCTTATTGCGACCTTCCACCCCAGCTCCCACTCTTTTGCTCTCTCTCTCACCCTGTTTTGAAATTCATTTATGCAGTTGTGAGGAATGGGGATCGAGCTGGCAGGGCAGCCTCAGTTACTGAGGAAGAAGGATAATTTGATGAATTAGCTGTTAGTGTCTGGGAAAGCAAGATAGCCTCTGTGTGTCTTCAGGGCTTCTAGACAGAGACCACAGTCATTCTTTTCATGCATCCAGCACCATGAAGACTGGTGTTTGGTTCGTTGTATGTTACAATTATGGCTTTGGGTGATTAAAAACCGAGCACATGCTCACAGAGTTTCTCTAGTCTCGCCTCAGTGGGAAATGGACCTCATAATGCCTTCATAAAATCTCTTTTATGTTTTTGTTTTTTTCCTCAGCTGTACATATTGCATAATAAAAATGATGCATGCTTGGAATGGGGATTTCACATTGTTGGGTTTATGATGGATGCTTTATCACTGACAACAGTGACCACTTGGCTTTTTTAAGTGAGGAAAAAAAAAAATATACAATTTTTTTAATTATAAAAAACAATAAAGTTTGTTTTGCAGCCGTAGTCTGTTATGTGTTTGTGTCAGAGTGCTTTCATGTTCAGCACCACATTTATTGAACGTTCAAAATCAAGAGAATTGCAACAACAGTCAAATCTTTGAAATCTTTTTATCCACTGTGAGGTTTTTACTCTATTTTGAAGATGTGAAGCATGTGTTGTGGAATTGTACGTGAAAGTAATAAAGAAATGGTAAAGTACTACTACTAATTCCAATACATTCTACATTTTGGGATTAAAGTATGTTAAGTAATAGTTTGAGGATTTATTTAGTAAGTATAACAAAATAAAAATATGAATTTGATAGTGTACAAACATGGTTTTGCTTGTTTGTTTGTTTGTTTTTTCTTTGTGTTAGTCTCTGTCTTTCCCATACAAATAAATGTATAAATAAATAAACGATGATAATAATAATAATACTACTAATAATAATAATAATATATGACACATATTGCTTGATATCAGTTGCCATATGTGTTACCTATAAGGCAGTATCTAATTTTCAAAAACATTCTCTAGACATTCTCATTTGTACAGGCTAGATATGCATGCTGATAAATGCAGATCTATATGAATTTGACATCAATATGACAAAATATTTTAGAAATGTGACCCTGGACCACGAAAGCAGTCTTAAGTCGCTGGGGTATATTTGTAGCAATAGCCAAAAATAAACTGTATGGGTCAAAATTATTGATTTTTCTTTTATGGCAAAAAATCATTAGGATATTAAGTAAAGATCATGTTCCATGAAGATTTTGTAAATTCCCTTCCGTAAATATATCAAAACTTTGCTCATTTGGACAACTTTAAAGACATTTTATCATTATTAAAACATTTCTACCCTAAAATTCCAGATTTTAAATTGTTGTATCTCGAACAAATAGTGTCCTATCCTAACAAACCATACATCAATGGAAAGCGTAATTATTCAGATTTCAGATTATGTGTAAATCTCAATTTTGAAAAATTGACTCTTAAGACTAGTTTTGTTGTCCAGGGTCACATATGGAAATGTAATTTATATATATACATATATTGCATTTGTGCATGGGTTTGCCTGTACAGCACCGCCTTCACTGACTGGATTCAACATCGAGGGAACTGCAGTCAATGCTTTGATCTGTCACAAACATGGCTGCAGATTCATTATAGACAATTGTCGGTTCAGTCCAATTCCTCTTTATTGTTCTCTGACCTTTATGTGTGTAATGAGACTGGACACGTGGGTGTGCATATTAAGCCTCCCCAATATCAGAGGCTGTTTTATACCCCTCCATCCAATTCCTTGTTTCTTATTTCTTAATGCATGTTATTGGTCAGCGTCTCTCTCCTGAACACTAATGGGCGACTCCTTTGGATAATAGTCACATGCATGTGTCCTCCCGGGCGCCATCAAAGATCATTGCAGCCAGGGGAATAATGGAGGCTTGCTCTATTCCAGCTGTTAGGGAGTTTTTAAGAGTCTACGAAACCAGTGGGAACAATTACTAAATCTCAACATGCAGCGTTAATAGTGTTGGGCTTTACATAATGTGATGTTTCCCCAGAGTTTGGTTTGAAAATGTCCGCAGGCATGATGGCGTCCACAGGATTTGTTCAAATACTTTCTTCTCTCACAATTTAACATGTAGAGAGAACCATAAGTAAGACTTTTGTAGTTATTCCCCTAAAAAGTGTACACATTAGGGCTCTGTGTTATTTCCGTTGCACTGGCAACATTGGCTCAACCAATGCCGTGAGTTTGGGGCGGGGCTATTTGTTTGGCTGACCACCTGTTTGGGAAACCTGTTTGAAAACAGTCATTTAAGTTTATTGCATTTCTTTTAGTTGATGCTTTGTGGAGTAAATTGGCTTCCCTTTTAAAGTGATTTTACTAATGATGTGTGTTTAAGTGGACCAGGCACTTGTTTACCAGTGTTTACCAATTTAAGGACGATTAACGATCTTGAGCAGCTGCAGATGAAACAGTGGAATATTGACTTTGAGAGGTTTTCTTATGCTGACTGATTTGGCCATTTGCTGTGAACACATTTCTGTATATAGTTTGCTCTCTCTCTCTCTCTCTCTCTCTCTCTCTCTCTCTCTGTCTCTCTCTATCTATCTCTCTCTCTATCCTGATGCTTTGTTTTCAAATACATCATCCAGTTTGTTTGGTTCTGGGAGCACTGGGCTGTTTATTAAAAGAAGTGCAGAATGTTTTCCTACCATTCATATTCTCTTCCCCTTGCTTTTCTATCATTTTCACCCTCATCTATTTTCTTCTGTTACAGCATCAGGGAAAACATTCATATTTGTGATGTCTTTTTATCCACTGTGAGTGTTTTTCTCCTCTTTATATATATATATATATGTATATATATATTAAGATATGAAGTGTGTTGTGAAATGAGATGTGAAATTAATAAAGTAGTAGTAAAGACATAAAAAAAAATCACTTTTTTCACAAATTTTAGCAATAAAGTATGTGAACTGAGGATTTATAAAAAAAAATCTAAATTACATAAAATTATAAAAATCTGAATTTGATATTGTACATTCAAGGGGCTTGATGGTTGTTAATTTGTTTGTTTGTTCTTGCTTTTATTTATTTATTTCAGAATCACAGATGAACTGGACAACCAGTGACCATCATTTATTTGTTTGTTCCATTGTTCGTTCATCCATGCCTGCATTCATTCATTCATTTATGCAGGCATTTTTTTTTATTCATTTTTTTTTTTAAGATAACGATTGAACTTAACAGCATGTGAATGCATTTTCATTATAAAGAGAAAAGTAATGAGTTTTGAGCAATTTGATGGGAAGTTTCATTAAAATCCACCTGGACAAACAGCTCCGTATGAACAGACACATCTCAATATCTTTTTTCAAACTAGCAGATTTTAAACGCTATATCTGAAGATGTATATGCTTCGAAAACACTGTGTTTGTGTGTCTGGCGGGGTTCAACCCCTTAATGAAGAACTTGTGTTACACATATTGCATTTGAATAAGAATATCATGCCCATATGTTTAGAAAAAAAGTTGAAGCTTACGCTGTAAGACTAAAGAAAGAGAAGGACAGAGAAACGGATTGAGGGGGGAAGAACAGAAGCGATTGCTCTCAGCTCCCAGACACCTCAGCCATCTGCTCCTCGATGGTCCTGCTGGTGGATCCTCCTCAGCCTGCATTCACACTCGCCAGCTTCTGATTGGCCATTGCTGCAGGATGACACCGTGATGTCACGGAATCTTGTGATGAGAGTAGCTGAGCCTCACCATGACAACAACCCTAAAAATCACAATTGACAGGATTGAGTAGGAGGACTCCTCACTGTTCAGCGCTCCAGTCTGACAGTACAGTCTGACAGACATCTCGCTTTATACACTCGTTTGATTGTGATTTGTGTTTCTGTACCATCTGACACATATACCACATAAAAAAAAGCAAATTTGATAATCGGTTATGCAAACTTACAGTAAAACACTGTGGGAGAAGTCATCTATCTATCTATCTATCTATCTATCTATCTATCTATCTATCTATCTATCTATCTATCTATCTATCTAAATCTATCTATCTATCTATCTATCTGTCTGTCTGTCTGTCTGTCTGTCTGTCTGTCTCTCTCTCTCTCTACAGTGTGTATGTGTTTGTTTGTGTGTGTGTGTCTGTGTGTTAATATCTAAGACAAATCTAATATACAGGTGCATCTCAATAAATTAGAATGTCGTGGAAAAGTTTATTTCAGTAATTCAACTCAAATTGTGAAAAACTTGTATTAAATAAATTCAGTGCACACAGACTGAAGTAGTTTAAGTCTTTGGTTCTTTTAATTGTGATGATTTTGGCTCACTTTTAACAAAAACCCACCAATTAACTATCTCAACAAATTATAATATGGTGACATGGCAGTCAGCAAATCAACTCAAAACACCTGCAAAGGTTTCCTGAGCCTTCAGAATGGTCTCTCCGTTTGGATCACTAGGCTACACAATCATGGGGAAGACTGCTGATCTGACGGTTGTCCAGAAGACAATCACTGACACCCTTCACAAGGAGAGTAAGACACAAACATTCATTGCAAAATAAGCTGGCTGTTCACAGAGTGCTGTATCCAAGCATTTTAACAGAAAGTTGAGTGGAAGGAAAAAGTGTGAAAGAAAAAGATGCCCAACCAACCGAGAAGAACCACAGCCTTATGAGGATTGTCAAGCAAATAGATTCAAGAATTTGAGTGAACTTCACAAGGAATGGACTGAGGCTGGGGTCAAGGCATCAAGAGGCACCACACACAGACGTGTCGAGGAATTTGGCTACAGTTGTCATATTCCTCTTGTTAAACCACTCCTGAGGAGTCTTACCTGGGCTAAGGAGAAGAAGAACTGGACTGTTGCCCAGTGGTCCAAAGTCCTCTTTTCAGATGAGAGCAAGTTTTGTATTTCATTTGGAAACCAAGGTCCTAGAGTCTGGAGGAAGGGTGGAGAAGCTCATAGCCCAAGTTGCTTGAAGTCCAGTGTTAAGTTTCCACAGTCTGTGATGATTTGGGGTGCAATGTCATCTGCTGGTGTTGGTCCATTGTGTTTTTTGAAAACCAAAGTCACTGCACCCATTTACCAAGACATTTTGGAGCACATTATGCTACCTTCTACTGACCAGCTTTTTGAAGATGCTGATTTCATTTTCCAGCAGGATTTGGCACCTGCTCACACTGCAAAAAGCACAAAAAGTTGGTTTAAATGACCATGGTGTCGGTGTGCTTGACTGGCCAGCAAACTCACCAGACCTGAACCCCAGAGAGAATCTATGAGGTATTGTCAAGAGCATTTTTTTTTTTTTTTTTGGTAACAAAGTAATAAAATTTGACAAAACACATAAATTAATTATAAATTAATATAAATCTAACAAAAACTAAATGGAAAACCTGAAGTATAGTAAATAAAGATAAATTAAAATATTAATACAATTATACTTAAATAATTGTTTATATTATTCTAAAACAATTATTCTAAAATAATTGAAATTTTATTTTTAAGGTGTAATATATCTGGTTATATAATAAACACCTTATGCAAAATAATAATAATGCTGATTATGATGATAATGTCATGAATTTGATGAGCTCTTGTCATTGTTCAAGCTTTACCTTCCCTCTAATAGCCTCAGCCTGAGTCTCTAACTGCATGCGTTTTATTTTTTGGCCATGGTTGTGTTAGATGAGAGAGCAAAGAAAGAGACAGCTTCTCAAAGAATGTGTGTGTGTGAGTGTCTGTGTGTTTAAAGCAACCTCGCTGTAATCATTCAGGTGTGGTGAGAGCCGAATGCGCACAGCTGCAGTCCTACAAGCAGCCTGTCAAGCCAACAGAGTTTCAGATCCTCCTTCTAATCAGAGCACTAGCGCTGACTGTGTGCTATTCCGCTCTTTTCCCTCTCCGACATTATTCCCGACACACAAATGCGTGCATGTAGCGCTGTTATGAATCCAATGAGCTGCTGAGTCAGAGAAAATGGGTAAAAGACAATGGAAAAATATGCATGTAGGTGTTAAGTACGTTTGGCACAATGCATGCTCTGTCTTAAGTGCTGTAGTAGCGCAGAGGTGTCTGTAGTTTATTGGCTCTCAGAGAGCTTGAGGGTAGCCAAGGGACATCATGTTTACCCAACTGCATTATCCAACAACACTGAACTTATTCTTGTATTTCTGAGGGCATCCTTTCCTCTCCTCCCTGCCACAGCTAGGTGGTGTGTGCATGTGCATCTGTGTTAGACACAGAGAGAGAGAGAGAGAGAGAGAGAGAGAGAGAGAGAGAGTATCTCTTGGAGCTGGAGGGCCCATCTGTTTAAACACTGCAGAGAGCTAGTGAGAATCTCTCCCACAATCCCCTCTGCCTGGACGGGGAAGAGGATGTATAGACAGATGCTCTCATCCACAAACCCCCGCAGTCCTAAAGCCTGAGGTTCTCCGGCTGCTTCATACAGCTCATATGTATTATGGTAAATGTTCTGATGTTCAGACTCTCTGTAAACCTTTGTAGCTAACAGTGAAGATCAGCAGTTCAATGGACACCACAATCCTGCAGTTTATTAATGTGTGATAATTAGATGTTTAGATATTATTTGTCCGGCCATAGAAGAACTTATGCAACGGTCTGTGGGTGTGATGTCTGAGGCTGAGAGTATTGGCTGATGAATGTCTAGATATTAGATAATAAGAGATGAATGAGTAGGTTTTTTTTTTTTTTTTTTTTTTTTTTTTTATCTTATAACTTCATTATGTTGACTTAGGTTGAGGTTGGTAATTTATTTTTTTTTTTTTAGGGATGCATTATCGGCTTATATTAATTTGAGGTAATTAGATTATTTTTATTTTTTTTACCTCATAACTTCATTATGTTGACTTAGGTTGAAGTAGGTCATTTTGCATTATTTTGAAGAGGCATATATTGGTACCATATCAGTTATTGGCTGATTTAAATTTTTAGGTAGTTAGATGTTTTTATATTAGAAAATTTTATTAGCTGATTGAAATAATTTATTATTTCACATTATTTAACATATAAAACAACAAATTTTAGTCTTTAGTTTTTGTGATAATTTAGATGAAATAGTGTAGAACTTTAATTTCTGCAATTTGTCAGTTATTGACCATAATGTAAAAATGATCAGATTATAGTATCGACTGGATTTTTAATATGAGTGCATCCCACATTACATTTAATTAAATGTAAGGACTAATCACTGGACTACATTAAATGGTTTAAAAGGGGGGTTTATACTGACAAACTGTCTGCAGGTTGTTTACTTTTAATGAAAAATGTCTAGTTTCCAGTATTGCGTCAGAAGGAGCGAGTGTGCCAATCATAACTCAGTGAAATACTAACAGGTGTTTCTGGCCGTCCATATTTTTCTATAAACTCAAACAAGTTCTGTGATACATAATCCTCATTCACTCTGCCTAAACACATCAGAAACCCCAAGCCAGCCACAAGCTAACCAGTGCCTATCGATGTTCTCATTAGCTGCTTAACAGCCCTCCTCTCCTGCTATCATTCAGAGAACACACAAGAACACCAGACACCATCTTCATTCTCGCCTTCCCTGTTTCCTGAGCAGATGTGAATTTACACCTTGCTCCCAGTTGGATCCCTGGGCTCCTTCCTCTCCTCCGGGGCTCTGATAACGTCCCACATCATCAGATGTATGTGGGTCATGACTCTGCTGTCTGTGACATGGTTAAAGCTGGACTCAAACTCCTGACAGACTGAGGCCCCAACTGGGCTGAATTTAGGACAGATCCCTTAGTATTCATCTACCGCTAAGGGTTTAGTCCTGATGTCCCACTGAGGGATGAGTCCTCATCTACGGCTAAGTGTTGAGAACCGCTTTCCTGCTGCTGGTTTAAAGCCCTTCTGCTGCTATATATATTCCAGCAATAATAATATTCTGCATTTTGTTTTCAAATGCAAAACTCTTTAGGTTGAACTGTTTCATCCTTAACGTCTTTTTATGATTGATATATGATCAGTTTATTAAAACAAATATGCATTTGTTTTGTTTGGCAGTGCCAGGACTTTAAACTACCCGCTGACAAAAGTTTGAGGCACCTACAAAATCAATGAAGAGAATTAAAAAGTTTTAAACAGTGTCTTAAACACACTGATAAAGAATCATGTTCTCACTAAGATTTAATAAATTAACAACCTTTTTAGGAAGTGTAGCATGAAAGAAGGACATGAAGGAAAATATTGATCCTTTGCAGTTCCACCATTTTTCAAGTGGTGAGACAGTGACTGAAAGTACAGAGAGAGAGGGATTGGAGGAGCTGGTTTATCAGATGGAATGATGCCAGCAGTATAGCGGCAGACAACATCTGATCAAATCTCATATAAATGGGCTGTTGTTCGTCAGTCTCTTCCCTCTTTCTATTTATTTCTCACTTACAGTCTTGCAATTTTCCCATTCGGTCGCATCCTTGTTATGTGTAGACGTGGGCTATTTTTGAATGGAGGTGATGATGTTGAGGTGTCAGCGTGGTTTGATAACACTTACATGAGCTGAACTGCATTTCCTCTTCACTTCAGTTCTCAAGGTTTTGAGGTTTCTCCAGGTTCATTGACCAGCTGAAGGATTTTCTAGGCATAAGAGCACATGGTCTCTCATCTCTTCTGTATTCCTGCAGTAGCGCACTCACTATTTTTATTTTATTTTTTATTTTTTTTTATTTTTTTTTGGGGGGGGGTGGGGAACAAAACAAACATATTTCATGAATATACTAACTTTGACAGCCCTAAAATGCAAAATGCAAAAGCTTTTTTTTTTTTTGAAAGTGCCCCTATTTTGCCATTTCAAATATAGCCTTTCATGCAATGTGTAATGTAGCTTTATGTGAAGCCAAAGGTGTACTATAAATAAAGTTATTGTCTCCCAAAAGAAAGAATCGATTATGAACAGCCTAAACGAGTCATCAGTAATTCGAATCCCACTTCCTTGACAGCTCCACATCACGAAGTAACACACTGAAAAAAATTCAGTGGAGCCAGCTGGTCAAATAAACTGGCAAATGTGCACTGAAAAAAAAAAAAGTTTCATTCATCCAAATAAACAAAAATTAGGGTAATGATTCACATCTATATTATAACTTGAGCCAATGGAAAAAAAAAAAAAATAAATAATAATAATAATAATTGCCCTAAGAGCAAGTGATATATTTTTTTATTGGCTCAAGTTAAATGTGAATCATTACCCTATTTTATTTTTATTATTTTTTAATTGGATGAATGAAAAAAAAAATCAGTGCACATTTGCCAGTTTATTTGGACAGCTGGCTCCACTGAATCACAGCCTGCAAGTATGGTAAATAATAGATGTTTATATTTTCTATCCAGCATTCAAAATACGGCAATAGGCGTTTCGTTTCTGACAAGACTGGGTCTTCTGACCAATCAGAGCAGAGTACCCTCAAGTAAAGGAGTGCTTTAGAGAGAATCTCAGAACTGCTTCTAACGAATTGTTTGAGAATCGTTGGAAAATGAGGTGATATTACGTGCATATTTTGAGAAAACAAAAGCTTTTTATTTTGTCCTTGCATGCATTCAAACCTGTTGTAGGAGACTCCCAAAACAACATCAGGAACCTTAAAAATTGCATAATAGTAGCACTTTAATGCTCCCCTTGTGGATCATAGAAATTATGTTTCCATCCCCACACACTGCACTATCTGGTCATTTTCAGCCCAATTTGAATGAAGCTCTCATCTGAAACAGCTCTCATCCAGGGTGTATGAAGAGTCGTTGTTTGTAAACTGCAGTTTTATCTACAATAAATTGCTTGTTCAATTAGCTAAAACAAAACATCTCCATCACATTTCTAGATATCTTAATGTGGTTTGATTTCAGATTTAATTGCACAGTGAATCCAGGTTTTAAGGTGCATCTATCTCCGCTGTATTTACTGATGTACTCAGCTGTCTCTCTGCCGCTGTGTTCATCCAACTTTAAGAGGAAATGCATCGGTGTGATGTATAACCTGTCAAGGGCGAGCACATCCCTGCCAATTTATCTTTAACCAAACACCTCGGCTGACGCGGAGAGTTTGACACCGCTACCGGCTCTATTGACCACGGATCGTGTCGACTGAAAAAAAAAAGAGAAAATGAAAACAAGATTGATGCTCAAAATGGCTTTTTGAAGAGACTGGTGACAATTGCGTGTTTTCCTTTTGTTCTGCCACCGCCGTCTGCCTCAAAGGGAGTAAACATCATCAGCACTGCCCCAGATGGAATGGGGGGAAAGAGCTATTGAATTAAAGAGTGTAGCGGGCTGTGTTTTAAAGGGCTGGGGAATGATCCTGCTTAGTCTCCATTAGATGACTGTCATCAGACAGAGAGGAAGGGTCTGAAAGAAAGAGCAGAAGAGAGTGAAAGTGGTCATTAGCTATTAGGAGGTAATGATGACTTCACTCACCAGTCTGAGTCATTTCTCTGTACATGTGATGGAATTGATCATGTTCCTCGCTTGGAGGAGAGACATTGCAATGTTTTTATCCAGCACCTTTTTGACTTCCTTACGGTCCGTTGGAGTGGAGTGATGAATTCAGTCCAATAAAGTGTTTTGGGGCTGTTTTTTTTAGACTTGGCTTGACAGCAGCAGGTCATCAAAGTAGAGGCAGGTTTGTTTTATAGGCACACTAGTGCTTGGCAGAATATATAGGGCTCATTTATGGGAAAGGAGTCCCTGCATTTCAGTTGAATTGGCCAGATATTATCACGCTTTCACTGCAATTTGAAGCCATCATTTGAGACAATGAATGCTCAAATCAGATTGATTTCAGCCTGAATAATTATATTATATTATAATTACATTATTGTGTTAAATGAGAACAGACAATACAAAAAAATTAGCTTTAGAAAGAAATATGTTTGAATTTATCATTGTCTCAATGGGTGATTAATTTAGTCATTTATTCAGCCGATATATGGACAAAAATCCGTACAGGGGCATTTTTTGCCCTCATTTCTTGAATTTCAGAGGCAACTATATTCTCATAGGCTACAAAATATGTCTCTAAACTAATTATTTGCAATATGGAAAATCAACTGTTTTAATGGTTTTCAAGTTAGACTACATTGCCAGATGTATGTGAAAATCTCCTTCTAATTAACAGATTGGGCTAATTCAGCTATACTCATTACTAGCAGGTGCATAAAATCAAATATAATGCCATAAAATCAACATGTTTTTGTAGAATGGCAAACATAATTTTGTGGAACGTGTTCTGTTTCAGTGTGATAATGCCCCTTGTACACAAAGCGGAGTCCATGAAGAAATGGTTTGCTGAGTCCAGCATGGACAAAGCCCACTGAACACCTTTGAGATGAATTGGAACGCTGACTGTGAGTCATTGTGCCTAAATGAGAGTAAATCTCTGTCGCAACTTGAACAGTGTTCCAACACCAAGTGGAAAGCCTTTCCAGAAGAGCAGAAGCTGTTATAGCTGAAAGGCACGATCAAATCCCTATTGAGGCCCATGGTTTTAAAATTATAAATGTTTAAGAAGCACAAACAGGTTCCCACATACTGTACGTTTGGTCATGTAATGCATTCTAAGCTTTTGGAACTTGCAAAATATTCTCTATTCAAAGCATATGCACCATTGAATATGATAGAAAAAAAGCATTAGTTCTTATAATTAATGAGCATGTCAGACCTGATTACTCAAAAATGATTGAAGACGTTTTACGAGGATTAAATTGAACAATTGCAACAATCCATCACGCCATGTTGAATAATAGTTAGCATAACAAGTGAGCATGAAATGGGAAATTCATTGGAAGGGGACTAAAGGCCCCCTCCCTCCTGTGATCAGAATCTCATCAAACATTCTGCATACCTTGATCTAATAATTAGTTAAAATCATATCCATTTTATTGGAAGAGGGTTTGAAATTAAGATTTAGGGGAGATTAGATTAATTGTAGAGAGCAGGTGGGAAAAGCAGCAACCTGGGAAAGAGACAGTGAGAGAGAGAGAGAAGAGGGAAAAAACAAGAGAGAGAGGGAGAGAGAGAGAGGGAGAGAGAGAGAGAGGGAGAGAGAGAAAGGCAGACATAGATGGGGTGACATTTGTCAGCTCTTAAACTGAAATGAGAGAGGTTTCAGCCTGGCGGATGGCTGAAGATCCCCAGCCCTTCTGCGAGCCACTCCCTGAAGAACTGTAGCCGGGACGTGATCCAGTCCTGGCCATCTGTTCCCGCTGCACTATGCCAAAAAAGCCAACACAACCTAACCCACTTCATCTTTCTGGATGGGAAATATACGAGCGTGTGCGAATGAGTATATTTGCTTAGCTGCTTCTATATTTGCTTGCATGCGTGCGTGTTGTGTAAGGAGACCTGCCCGTCTTTCTGACTGCTGTCATTTTATTGCACTCTTTTGGGATAAAATGTGCATTTTTGCATGTGTGTGCGCATGTGTGAGGGTGTTAAGGCAGGGAGTGGATGTCTGCTAACCAGAACAGTCAGGCTAGAGAGATACCTTCTGGCTGTCTTTCCATGTCGGCAGACACATCAAAAACAACACCACCAATGAGCAGCAAATGAGGAAAGGAAAGGAAAGGAAAGGAAAGGAAAGGAAAGGAAAGGAAAGGAAAAGGAAAAGGAAAGGAGAGGGAGAGGGGAGAGGAGAGAGAGGAGAGGAGAGGAGAGAGGAGGAGAGAGGAGGAGACGAGGAGGAGAGGAGAGGAGAGGAGAGAGAGGAGAGGAGAGGAGAGGAGAGGAAAGGAAAGGAAAGGAAAGGAAAGGAAAGGAAAGGAAAGGAAAGGAAAAATAACAGGACAAAAGAGAGGAAAGTAATGGAATGGGGCAAAGGAAAGGAAAGCAAAGGAACGAGACATGGCATAAAAAGGAGAGGAACTGGGGATGAGGCAGGAAGGAGATAAAGGATATGAAATCAAAAGAAAGGAAATGGGTCGGACAGGAAAGGAAAGGAAAGGAAAGGAAAGGAAAGGAAAGGAGAGGAAAGGAAAGGAAAGGAAAGGAAAGGAACAGGATAGGAACAGGATAGGAAATGAGGAATGTACAGGACATGATAGAGAAAAGTAAATAAAACCAAATGAAAGGAATGTCCAAGACAGGGAATTTGGCTGGACAGGGAATAGAAAATACATGAAAATTAAGGATAGGGACAGGAACTATGGACTCTACTGGACAGGAAAGAGACAAAGTAAAGGACCATGAACAGGACAGGAAATTGGGAGTGTACAGGACAGGAATGAGAAAAGGAAAGGAAATCAAATGAGATGAAATGGACATGACAGGAAATAAAAAAGGATGGGAAAAGAAAGCAAAAGGCAGGAACTGGGGACTGGACTGGACAGGAACAAGACAAAAGAAAGAAGAATGAAAAGGACAAGAAATGAGCACAAGATAAAATAATATAATAGAAAAAGGAACTTGACAGAATATTAAAGGAAAGGAACAGGAAATGTACAGAGCAAGAAATAGACAGGACTGGAAAGGCGAGTATGAGAAAAGGACAAAGAAAAAAAAACTGTGTTTGAGGACAGCATGTGGGATGTTTTGTGTATATAGTGGGACCACCAGCTATGAAATGAGACATGAACAGAGAGGAGCAAAGACTGATGGCAAGCACAAAAACATGAAAACAGACTCAGAGAAGGGAATGGATAAGTGACCGATGTGTTCTGAGAACAAAGGAAGAGATTAGAGCAAGAAGTGGAGTGTAGAGAAGGAATGATGGAGGGGGGAAGCAATCACACTTTCCCGGAGTGAGAGGGACCATGATTCAGCATGTCTGCAGATGGCAGCTCCTGACAGTCAGAAGTCCTCCACGCGTATCTCTCTCAATCTCAGATTGATTTCTACTCTTTGATGCTCACAGGCCCGTGGCCTAGTCAGATCCTAATTAAGATTCACCAGCAGGGAATGGGAGAAAATGAGAAGAAGAAATACAGTTGGGACAGAACAAACAACTAACGTAATAACAAAACACACCAAAACCAAACACAAACGTCACACAACACATAACAAAGAACAAAAAAAACAATAAACAATAAACAATAAAAAGGAAAACAAACACAGCTTTCTGCTTCCTCAGACCATCATTTTAAGAGAATCACCTGTCATTTCTGAAAGAGTACAGTGATTTTCATCTCTACATCCAGAGGGAAGTGACACTGCAGATTTCTCTCAAAGCCATCAGACACACATGTAAGAGCGAGGAGGAGAACAGAGTCCGGCTCTGAGAGCGACGAGCAGAAGGGTGAGGGGAAATGAATCGTGGCATGGAAATCATTCCTGCATTAAACCACAAGATTAATGTGTAAAAGTCTCAGAGGCGCTTACCTAACCCTCTAATGGCAAAGAGCTCTGTGTATGCACGTGTGTGCATGTGAGTGTGTGTGTATATATACCTTTGCACGTGTCAGTGTGAGTTTTAATTAGCTCTCGGTAATAATTCATTTCACAGGTTTAGCACACAACTCCTCGCTCGCCCCACTGGGATATTCTTCCTCCTCTTAGTACCTCCCAAAGACACAGCCCGAATTTTAAATACTTTCATCTCTTAGTCAGTGCAGTCGACTCTCAGCTTCTAACGGATGAAATCACGACACTCAAAAGCATCTCCTCGGGGCATCTTCTCACTTCTGCAGCATGATGTGGCACAAAACAAATCAAGCTGTGTGGCAAATCAAATAGCAATCAGCCGAAGTACGACTTCCGCTGAGTTTCACAAAGTCCTGGCTGTTTTAAAGGACACCCCACCAGGTTTAAACAAGTCACTTAATGATGACATCATTGCATTGTTATTAATCATCCTTTTGTGATTAACTTTGTTTTTCAGACTTTCAAGTAAAAGAATATAACTCGCCCTAACAATACATTATCCACAATACACTGTACACATGTATGTGTGTATAAAGTATATGATTGTTTGTTTCAAAACAGGGTTATTAACGTTAACGTTAACTAAAACTATAAAAACCATTACTTGAACATTAACTGAAACTAAGTAACATATTATTGTTATTATTATTATTTTAGTTTAGTTTAGTTTAACTTGAAGTACTATATAATTTAAATAAATTAATTAAAACAAAAATGAATGCCTAAAAAAATAAAAAATAAAAATAAAATACCCAATGAAACATTTAAAAAAAGGGAATAAATATATATATATAACTATTAAACCTAAAGTAAAATTAAAATAACGGAAAATAAATGAACAAAAACTATAATAACTGAAATTAACTAAAATAACTCTGATTCAAAAGGATTTTAAATGTTTTTGATAATAAATAACTAAAACTGTAATTCACAATATTGCATTACAATGTTATTATTTGTCTTTATAATTCTCTTTGTAATCTTATTATTTTAGGACATCAGATATTACATCAAGGACCAGTTTTACATGCTAAAACATTTGAATTAATAATATTAATTGTAAAAATGCAAAATAAAAATTAATTTTGTACTCTAAAATGAGATATTTTACTCAGTAAATGATTAACATCATTAAAGACGAGATATGGTATTATTTTAGTCAGCAGACAAAAAGGATATTTTGCTAAAAGACTAACTAACTAAATAACTAAATGTGCTGGAACGGAGTGTGTGAGTAGCGTGAGTAGTTTTTGGTTCCACTGGTTTAGTGGTAGAAAACCCCGCTCACAGAGAGAAAACACCAACAGCAGTCCATCTAGAGGACCAAACATAAAATTCATGAACTATGATTCAATTACATAATATTAGGTTTAGAGGGAATGTTCCCAGACAGGGCTTTTGAGATCGCTTCCCTGAAGCAATTGATCTGAGGGCAGGACCACGCCATTCGAAAAAATGTACCCGAGGTGCACTGACAACAAAACTGGCCATCTGGAGAAAACCATTTAATCTGAAATAGTGTTAGTGATGTACAGTGCGATCTGTGAATTTATAATTGGATTATTTTGATGGTTTCTAGAGGCTGCAGCAAAAGTATCACAAGCAGCCTCCAGATAAATATAAAGCAGCACAAGTTCTAGCTCCTTAAAGGGATGCATCCAGAAGTGAACATTTTTGGCTTTGGTTCTTTTTTGGACGCAGATGTTTTAGTGTTGTTTTGGATCCCGTTAACTTTCATTATATGGTCAAAAACATTCAACATCAAAAAAAATCAAAACCACCCAATATCTAAACACAATAAATTAAGCCGCAGAAGAAAGTAAGTCTTAGATGCAGCACAGGATGCCTGCTTCGCCATGTTGCTGTCAAATATAACAGGTGCCATGGCAACTTGCTACTGAAAACAAAATCTTGCAATGCTTGCCCCGCCTCCAGGGCCTTCTGATTGGTCCGCTGTTGTGGAACTGACATGAGCAGGGCTGAATGTAAAAGTTGAAAATCTTTTAACTTGACACAGTGTCTTAAAAATAAAAAAAAGATGTAAGCACAACGGTCTTACACATCCATCTGGAAAAATGCAATCTGACACAACTCGTCCGGAAATGTGATATATGAGACATACTGCATTATATATCAAGACGGTTGCTATACACGCACACACACACACACACACACACACACACACACACACACACACACACACACACACACACACACACACACTCACACACACACACACACATATGACAAAGTATTCATTTGTTGGTGAACTATCCCTTTAAGAACAGTTTATAAGAACATTCCAATATGTTTTCACATAATTTGGAGAAAATGTATTTTTCTTCATGCAAGGAATCAGTGATATCTCCATAAACAAACTGTGGAATGGTGATGAGACTCTCCTGCTGTATAAAACCGGCTGATGGTGTTTTTTCAAGCGTGTCAGCACACGTAACTCTATTAGATGTCCTATCTGCTTGCATCTATCTGATTTAATGCTCTCCTCACTATTATTTAGTCTTTTGTTTTCTACGTTTTTTTCTTCTTTCAGACCAACAGTTTGGTTGTATCACAGTGTCTGCTTTTCAATACTGTCATTGCATCATAATGTCCTCATGTATTATCTCAAACATTCAATTAAAGCCCTGCACAGACGTTACAGATGCTCCCACACAACACACGCCAACGAGCACGGGGAAAAATAAACTGGCCACAGCGACAGAGAGTAATCGACCAGAAGCAAGAATGCCAATAATTCCTCAGCAAAGGGAAATTAGGCAAGTTTTCCACTTTTATTCAATAAATATTGAATTGAGGCAGAAACGAGGTCCTTGTGAAGTCGTCACTAACAGGCTGAAACAAAGAATCATGCTTATTGCCAATAGTGAGGAGACACACAGAAGGCCATGCATTTTCTGTAGACTTTGTGTGGTGGTTTATTGCAATTTTCATGATTACTTGTGATACTCGAGAAATGACGTCCTGCAGCCGTATTGATTGATTTATTTTCCACTGAACTGCATTTTTGAGGATGTCATCCCACTTCCTTTGGCATTTAATGAAAAATAAATGGCAATTACATGCAGGTTATCATGCTGATCACACTTGAAGCTGGATAATGTGGTGAAATGATTTTGTTATTCATTGTGACTATTTTCTAAAGTGAAGTGTGTCATTTGTGACGCACAAGCATCACCAAACAGATCTGCAAAAGTAAACACAGGTTTTCTGACCACTCCACTTGTCTGCCATTGGTCGATCAAATAGATAGCCCCGCCCCTAACACATGCCATTGGTTGAGTGAAATCTGAACTGGTTTTTGAGTGCTACTGAGCAGGATGCTAAAGCAGCATATCTCATTTAAATTTCGTTTTTCTTGCTGTACAAAAATAACTAAAACTGAAATAAAATATAATAATAATAATAATAATAATAATAATAATAATAATACAAAGTATATACATATGTTTAAAAAAAGACACAATTACTAAAACTTTAAAATTCAAAGTTTAAATGGAAAATGTTGATAAAATAATACTGGGATTGCAGAAAACATTTTCCATCTTAAAAAAAAAAAAAAAAAAAAAAAAAAACATTTAAACACCTTTAAATATGAAATGGTTATTGCAACACAGTGCACACTGCATTAACCGCATCTTACAATTACACAATAATGGCAGTGCCTATAAATACTTTAATTATAACCTCATAGAACAATAGCATGCTAAGTGATTAAATGGCTCAGCAGCTGTCGTTAAAGATGATCTTCATTAACTTTAATTCTGCCCGAGCGCGTGCCTCATGCATAAAGCCAGAGGAAATCTCGGACCGGCCAGTTCTCGCTGCACAAAAGCAGAATCGCTCCATTTCAACACAAAATCCATTTCAAACCATTCCTGTCATGAGCCGCCTCCCTCCACGGATCCTTCCAAAAGGAGTCATTAAGATTAATGAAGCTCGGCGATTAATTTAAATAATGGCTGTGCGGGAAGAGAATAAGCCCGAGGACAATACCTTAGCGAAGCTGTGAACCCGATGACAAGACTAGAGCTGCTCTTATCGCGAGCGTGATGCTCGGCTGAGCTCTTCCATTCTCTCCCAGCCCACTTTCCCATCTCTCACCTCCATTCCTGTGCCACTCGTCTCTCTGTTGCTTTCTCGTCCCCTTTTATTGCAGCCTTTTCCACTCCCTGCCCTATTGACTGGTGCTGTGTAACATGGGAGTAAAGGAAATCAAGCCAGACGTTCTGTATCGATTCTAGTTAAGTGAGCATAGGAACATTATTGCTATTCTGTTATGCATATTCAGCCGTTTTAGGCAATTACATCTGCAGGAACTAACCTGTTAAAATTAACAAAGCACTTGAGAAAGGTTCGGGGAACTGAGTAAAATAAGAACTCAGGTCGTGGGGACACGGGAGATTTCTGTGAGCTGAATAGTTTTTTTTTTTTTTTTTTACATGTAGTTGTAGGTTATGCTCAGCGTTTGGGATGTGTGATATATCAGTTGGATGTTTTGTATTATCAATATAAGATATTAAAGCAATAAGCCCCAATAAGCCAATTATTATATATTATTATATAATTATTATTATAAATAACTACATTTATTATACATTTATCATAAAATGCATCAGTACATTTTAAATATGTCAATAATAATATTCTAATATTATTAAAATAATAATAAGAAAAAAGTACAATAATATGAATGAATGAATAAATACATTTAGTAAACAAACTTTAAGGTCAGAAAAACAATAACAGCAAGAGAAGCTTGACTATCTACTGATCGATTACATCAACATCTGATCTCTGCAAAATTACAAAAGCACATAGTCTCTGCACTCTTTTCTTTTTTCTTTTTGTCTGTAGGCTGAAATGTAGTTCAAGCAGCCGTCCCCGTGACTGAGATATCAATATGCCATTCAGTTCTCTCTTATTTATGTGTTAAAAAATAAAGCAGTCCCTCTGGTGAAAGAAACAAAGGACTGGGAGATGTAAATAATGTATCTGTGACAAGGGTTCATTTCTCAGCAGAACTGGGTAACGGCAGCATCCCTCTGGAACAGCTCTGCCATCGACGTGGAGCTCATTCACTTCAGCTCTGATGCATTCACTTGATTGCTGGTGAGCTGGGATACATCACGCCGCGACGGAAATGTGAAGAGACTATTCTTCTGAGAACAGACAATCACAGAAGTTAATCTAGCAATGAAATTTGAATTTGCAGAGTTCCGGTCCTTTTTAACGGCACTCGTAAAGAAGTTACAGTAAAGTGCGAATTACATCCTTCTGAGAAATCGGATGGATTTGGTAGAGTGTTGATACGCAGGGCAAAACCTCTCTGGATAAAAGCCCTTCTGTGATCTCACAAGACTGCTGCTTCTGAGCATAACACGCGACGTGTCCTCCTCGTGCAACAGGGCAACAACAAAACAACAACACATTGCTACCTGTGTGCTTGGTGTCAGCGCTGACAACCTCCTGCAGCAGAGCCAACCTGTTTCTCCAAGGTCAGTCATCTCCGTCCCTGCTGCTGCTCAACCAAATGCAATATGGTCCCTGCTTCTCAGAGGTGTGATCTATTAAAACAGTCCAGCGTGGAAACCGCACCCGAGGCTAGACATCCTGCTGCTGGAGGTCTGCGAGGGCGGGGACGGCGGCTGATTGGCTGTCGACTGCTATTCGAGGACAAGCACCTGATGTAACAGCTTGTGCTGTAACTCAATGAAGCTCTGTGAACAAATATTAGATGAAATCATGTTTCTCTCAGTTGAGAAGCACTAACACAGTCTTGATTTGTGTGATACTTTGGCATCTATTTGGGGAAATGAATACCTTAGATCCTTTAGAAATCTTTCTAAAATGATGATATGATGCTCAGTAAATATTTCTATTTATATTAATAAATAGAAATAGAAATTGTAATTAATAAATAGAAATGTTGAAAACATTTTTTTTTGCAGAGACGGTGAAACATTTCCTTTTTCAGGATTCTTTGATGAATTGAATTACTTTCAATTTTGAGCAATTGCTAAATAAAAATATGAATTTCTGAACAAATAAATAAATCATAAATTCCCCAAATGTTTGAAAGGTAGTGTATTTATCTATTTATTTGATATTACAACTCCATTCATATAACTAAATTACCCAGAATGCAGTACAGTAAATTCCACCAATCAGAGATTTGCAGGGAGCAAAATATGCATATTTTGCAATGAACATATTATTTCTATAGGTACAAAACTTTTAATGAATAGTTTTAGATTCCTCCATTGTTTTTAATTCAGTTACATGCCTTGTGGGATTGCAGTTCTTTCCCTCATGAACTTTTTGAAGCACAACATGGGTCTAAAGTGACCCGACTGAGTTTTTATTTTCTATATCTTTGCAAGAATTAATTTAATAATTCGGTTTATAATTGGTTAAAAACTCAGTTTATAATTGGTCATACATATATATATATGTGTGTGTGTGTGTGTGTGTGTGTGTGTGTGTGTGTGTGTGTGTGTGTGTGTGTGTGTGTGTGTGTGTGTGATCACAAATCCTTATTTTCATTTTACCTTTCTTACTTTTTTAATAATAATAGTTTTTGTATCACTACCCTTCTGTATGCACAACATGGATCTAAAATGACCTGTGTTTGTATTTCTACATCAATTTTACTCACAAGAGTCAAAAATGATCCATAAAGAAACTAGAAGTTTGCTCACTTTTGCAAGTAGGAACATATTTACTGCAGAAAACTACTCACCGGCCCCACATATCACAACTCAACATGGCTGCTTTTGTATATTTGATGCATGTTAGAGTTGTATTTATTTAATTATTTAACCACTGAAAATATTTGATATATTGTGAATTTAAACTGGACATAATATTTGAATGTTAGGCTATGGTTACCTTGACCTTGGAAAAAAAAAAAAAAGGTGCATCAAAGGGTTAAAGCTGTTAAGTTCACAGTCTTTTCATTCACTTTTTCTTCATATCAAAGTCTGTAATGTTGTTATTCTCCTTGTAGCTGGTTGTTTTGGTTCACGGCTTATAACTCTTTAACAAAGACTTGTTCTTCCTTATGCACTAATGTGCTCTGTATTGTTTATTTTTATGTGCGTTTTTTTTTATTTTAGGTAGCATCATGAACTTGCTGTCGCAGTGGATGACAGAATGAGGGAGAAAGTGAATGAGAGGTAGAGTTAGAGGAAAGCAGTTCTCCTTGACCTGGTGTTGTGTGGCCTCTCTCGTGTAGGACGAGTGATTTATCTCCGTCTCTATCTCTCTATCACATCCTCTTTGAGCTGTATCCACGTCACTACTACTTGCTTAACACGTGCAGGATATCATTACTGCCATGTTATTCTGAGCCATATGATTAGCAAGTCAAATAGTCTGAAGTATGTTATAACACCGCAGCATGTGCTTTATCCACTGATGATGGAAATATCATGAGATAATTCAAGAAAAGTGATCATTATAATGCCTCTAATTGTGTTTGTTAAAGTATTAATAAGTGCACTATGATGTTATTTATCACAGTAAATATGATCAATTACAACGATAACCTAAAATAAAATTGTGCTTAATGTGGTGATGTTCAGTTAACAACTGCACAATTAAATATCAGCTTTTATATATATATATATGTGTGTGTGTGTGTGTGTGTGTGTGTTGTGTGTGTGTAATTTATGCACAATTAAGACATTCATTTTGACAGCCGTATATATATATTTAACACAATCAATCCATTTTTTCCCCTGGCATCCTTTGGCTAGCTTGACTAAAGTTTAAGTTTGAAGATCATTTTAAGCTCACTTAAATTAAAAACCTGTTAGATATTTACAATAATGGCTGTCAATTATACTGTAATGCTGTTAATGAGACGTCAGTAGCGGTATTGGTATCAATGATACTGGCCTTCATTAACAATAGGCTATTTAGTTAAGAAAAAAAAAAAAATCCATTAAACACAAAGTATGTCATATTTGTGCTGTTTCTACAATAATTCTGCATTCTCATATGCTGATTTGGTGCTTAATCAATTATTATTGTTTCGCTATTATTTTATAATTGTTTTCATAATTATCATAAAACAATAGCATTTATGATTATGTGAAATTGCATTTTTTTTTACAATATTATATTTGATATTATATTTTTAAATGAATGCATTATTTCAGATTTTTTTTTTTCATTAATTACCCATTCATAACAAAATCATAACATTAAAAATGATAATTGATAATAACAATGAAAATAATAGCATAATAATAACAATAATCTTAAATAAAAAAAAACATAAATTATAAGAAAACTTTATTAAAAGAACAACATAACAAAATAAAATAAATTAAATACAAAATAAAATAACAAAAAAAAAAAAATTATACAATTAAAATTAAAAAAAAGAAAAAGAAAAAAAAATGGTGTATTAGTATGGTTAGCATGTGATATTTTGTGTATTTCTCTTGTTATTTTATAAGTGTCTAAAATGAACCCGCTGTGCTCAACACACTCACTTTGAGCTTTATTGCCTAAATCAGTGTGTGGTTGTAGTATAAAAGATCCTCATAGCTATTAAAATGAATTGCTTTTAAAATTTTATTGGATCCGTAATAGGAATGTTCTAGTGCAGTGTAATTACGAAATATTTTCTTGAATATATATAATTCATAAAAATAAAAAAAAAATAGTGTAATACAGTAAATGTTACTGCCTTAAAGGAAGAATTGTAAATGTTTTGCTTGTGACAATGAGAGCAGGAGTCATCAGTGAATCTTCTGTGTCTATAACAGAGCGGCTCTCAGTGTGCAGTCGGTTCCGGCCTGTTCTCGTACACAATACGTGGGATTTCACAAGTTTAACCACCTGAGGTTCATGTCTACTCCAAGTGCTCTCTGTCTGGTTTCTCAAGTGTGTGTGTGTGTGTGTGTGTGTGTCTGTGCGTGTGAGGTGAGGGAGCGTGTCTTTGAGACGAGGTGAGCATGTGGGTGGTTGGTTTGCTGTGGATAGAGATAATGGACTTTCAGAGTCATTGAAGAATGAATGTGTGTGGATTTGGTGTGGATTCTGAGTCAATGCAGTTAACCTGTCACTCGCTACAATGCCACTGTTGTTCAGGAAAACCACTGACAGTTGCATGACTTCAGCGGCTAGTGGATTACCAGTATTAGTCTAGCAACTAAAAGTACTTAAAAGTACTCTGTGAAACACAAAAGAAGACATTAAGCAGAATGTTCAAGATGTTCTTTCCATAATAATAATAATAATAAAAAACATACCTTTGTTTACAATTCACTGCTGTTTCCAGCTGACATGAATGCTAGTGGATTTTGAACTCAAAACACTTTTACCATAGTGCATGATTGTAAACTAATACATTTTGACATTTGCATCACATAACCAGCTCCATATATAGAGCTTTTCTGATGTAGTAAACTTGCTCGTTAGCGCACCCGGTACAGCATTGCACCTGTGATTTGAAAAGCTCTGTTCGAGTCCCATGGAATACAAGTCACCAGAAAAGAGCTCAAACACTTATAGAAGCAAGATAAAATGACATGTTTGCTCCAGCAAATGGGTTTTTATCTCATGTTTGCTCTTGTTAGCACTATCGGTTAGGCTCAGTGTAGGTGGTACTTCATTTTCAAATGTGAACTGCTGTGATATGTATGAATGCGAGATTCACGTTTATCTGTTTTGGATAGAACTTTTAGTTCCTCTCACCAGACTTCACTTTAAAAGTGTCACAGAGCAAGAAGCAAAGTAAAATCACTCTTCATTTTTTCCTCTATGAAATTATAATAATAATAAAGAATGCAGGTCTACTTAATAAGACAAATTGCATATTTGTAAAGGTGTTTTGTTCTTTATTATTAATTAGAACAGCTGCATTAATGTGACATTTCTTTTTTTTTTTTTTTTTTACTTAATGCCCCTCAATCAATCAATCATCAACATGTAAAAAAGCAGCTTGGACATTCTACAAAGCATCTTCTTTTGTGTTCCACTGAAGAAAGAAGGTTATTCGAAAGACACAATGGTGAGTAAAACAAGCCAGAGTTTTCATTTTCTGAAAATAATCCTTTAACATTCCTTTGGGCCACTAGCTGTCATTTTTTCCCCTTTATATCTTGTCCAAATCTTGCTGGAACTGACACCAATCATTATCCCTGGAAACCCTTCCTCTAGCCATGGGCTAAGAAAGAAAGTGTCAAAAAACAAGAGAAGAAAAGCGTTTGTTTGATGTTTGCCAAGAAGATGAGAGCCAGTGTCCAATATGGCCGCTAACACGCTTCCGCCTCAGCTGAACGCCGGAATAACCGGAGGCGAACTTTACCCCAGCATTAGAATTCCAGTCCATACTGAGCTCCGGCTCCGGCAGCCAAGGGAACCAAGAGATGCTCGTTTTTACTCATTTTCTTTCTCTGCCCAAAACAGCATGTATCCATGCTAGTTAGCAGTTCTGAAATTGAATAACAAAGACCTCCTGAGCGATGATAATTGGATATGAATCTTTCTCTTCCTCCTCGCTTCATGAGGAAAGATCGGGTCTTCAGCTGATCCAGCCTTCAGAAAGAAGAGAAAGAGATGCCCATATAACCAGCTATTCACATCGGCAAGGCCAGATGGAGATGTTGCACAATAGCATTCATTTCCTCAGTGTGACTGTAGACATACAAGGTCTCACGGAGGGGTATATGAAGTAAGCATGTATAGATGTCTAGGGTGCTTTGGCATAAAGTGTGTAGGTGTCCTTATTTTCTCTCCGTATACCTTTCTTTCAAAGGCACACCTGAGTGCGGCTGGGTGTAGGTAAAATCACCAATCAAAACAAGTGTTTACTTGCTGTGAGGTCTGTGAGTTCGGTTGAGGTGAGTGTTTTCATCTGGAGGCAAAACTGTTCCATTCTGCAGCTTTTTTTTTAATAGCAGACATGAGAGCATCTGCAACTGTTGTGTGCTTTATGCCTTGATGATTTGCACCGTGTCCTCCTTGCCTCCGTCCTCTGGCGAAATAGCACACGTCCTACAGAACGGTTCACATCCTCGGGCGAAACACAACCACTAAACAACAGCAACAACAGCATTTACTTTAAAGTCACGAACACATCAGTCCTCTACTGCTGAGCTTATTTGACGGCATTTAATGTTCACTGTAGTTTCACAAATATATGGAGATATTATGTTTAGTTAATAATATCTCTATACTTATTTTACCTTTGTTTTCTGGTTTGACTACGAAATGAGTTTACAGAAACTGAGTTATGTAGGTCAATGACAATTTATTCAAAGATGATATTCATGCACGCAGTGAATTGAATACACATCCGCTATGATGAGCATGTTTTAGTTTTTGAATAAAGATTCATTTTGTCCCTTGTGGTGTGACCAACAGAAACCTACCAATATATATATATATATAAAATAAATAAATATATATTTTATATATATATATATATATATATATATATATATATATATATATATATATATATTTATTTTATTTAATTTTAAATATTTAATGAAATAGAAATAATAATAATAATTTAAACAAAAAAAAAAAAAAACTTTTACCTTGAATTTTGTTGTTGTTGTTGTTGTTGTTGATAATGCTGAAATCATAAACTTTTGATGTTTTACTTTGTAATAATTTGTGAAATTGTGTAGCAAAAAAAAAAAAAAAAAAAAAAAACCCAGCAAATATCACATTTAATAAAATGTGAATTTGTGAAGTAGAACGACTGAAATATTATTTTCTTGTAAAACCTACTCCAGGAATATTTGTTTTATTTGCAATTTTATTTATTTTGAATTGTTTTATATAGAATGCAATCACATGTATTTTGGGTGTTTTTTTTTTTTGTTGTTGTTGTTGTTTTTTTTTTTTTAATAATAATAAATAGTAATAAATTACTTGTAATAAAATCTCCTTATACCACTAGACTTTGTCAATTTAGTTCCATTAGCATCTCCACCGGTATAAATCACAATCACCCCCACCGGAAAAAATGGTAGTTAGATAGATAGATAGATAGATAGATAGATAGATAGATAGATAGATAGATAGATAGATAGATAGATAGATAGTCTCAATGGCAGTTGCTCGGCTGGAGAGAGGTTGTGGTTGAAGGGGCTGATGATGAAGGTGATGATAAAGTAATTAGCAGCGCTAATAGCATTTAATGTTAGGCAGTGAGAGGATTAGCATGACTGTGCCTCAGTCCCATTCCTGACGTGTCCTGTGTTTGACAGCGAGAGCCTCAGTGCACGCAAGGCGCAGGCTGAGTGACGGCGGGCTGGAAACAGGGAAGGACGGAGAGAGGATGTTTGCTGTTTGTATAATCGGAGTGACATCCAGGCCCTGGAAGCCATGGTAGCGGTGACTGCGAGGGAAGGCAGCGCTGATGGATCTGTCAGGCGTGTGTCCGCTGTGTGTCGCTACCTCTCCTCTGTCCATCACACTGCCTGTTTGTTTGGCTAGAGAAAGAGGAACTGTTTTGTGGGTGATAAGGTGCACTAGAAACAGAGTGAATTACTGTGAACGTCAATGTCGTCTGTATAACTGCATGGGATGGGTGAAGTTTAAGATTTGGCTCTCAGTTCCTTGAGAATTTGACCTGAACTGGCCACTCGCCACGGGACATTAAACAGAATTTGGATTGGAGCGACAGGAAGATACTGAAAGTGCAATTCAAGGAAATTCAACACATTCACATGACAGATGCATTTCTTTCAGCATGATAAAATGTCAATAATTATATGATTTATTTGGACACATCTGGATCTGAGTGTTCCCTGATGAGTAAAGAAAGAAAGAAAGAAAGAAAGAAAGAAAGAAACAAGTTTCACTTAGAAATTGCTAGTAAACTGCACAAACAGTTACGAATAATTAAGAAAAAATAACAAACAAAATAAAAAAAAAACAATTAAAAAAAAAAAAATAAAACAAACTCCAATAAAAAACAAACTCCAATAATCTTTGATTTTTTGTACTATAACATACTATATATATACTATACCTACCATCTATAATATGCTCTAATTGGAATCCCTTATATAAATATATATATATATATATAAATTCATAATAATATGCTCTAATTGGAATCCCTTGTAAACAATTTACACAATTTATATGCTGATGGATAATTAATATTTATTTCATGCTAAATTCACAGCAGGTATATGGATTTCAGTGAATTCAGTTTATATTTATTTGAAATTCAGTGCATCTTCTTTGCTTCCTGAATGTAAAGTCATCTAAAAGACATTCTCTATTTGGTTGCGCTGCTGTATAAAAGGATGCGTTGTGTTATGTTACGAGTGTATTTGAGGCATGATGGTCTTTTGGACAGGGAGGGTGACTTTATTGGCTATGAGATATCTCATAAACATTATGGATCTCTATTGCAAGTGAATATAAAGCAAAGGCATAAACACACTGTGAAATGTGAAATCTATCATGTAAATTCTGCTGCAGGACGAATAAATAATTTTATATTTTATAGCATATAATCACAAAACTTCATAGTACCATAAACTAGGCTCATTATTTAAATGATAAAGACTAAGTTATACGGTATATACCAGGGTTATTATAGTTAACCAAAACTAAAACCCAATATTTATCATTAGTTCAACATGATAACTAAAACTAAAACAGAAATGTAAAAATACTGTGTAGACATAAAAATAACTAATAAAAATGACAAAAGCGCAAAGTGAAATTACTAAAACTTTAAAATGAAAATGAAAACAGAAAAACTTTTTTTAATCACAATATTAATAAAACATAGTAAAATAGCACTGGTGTATACTATTATATCTAACATGTTTATATTATGATATGCTAATAAATGTATATATTGTACATTACAGCACAATGGTAATAACTCCAGTACCAACTTGTGTTTAGTTTATAAAACATGTTGCATATCCATGAATCCATGACACTGTATTGTAGTTTATGGCTGTTTTCTAACAGTAGGAGGTGTTTTTGGTGAAAGCGTGGTCAAAACACTGGGCACAAACATCTGCTGTAACACCCTCATCTGTGAAACACTCACCTCTGAGCTTTAATGTGTGCTAATGCGCGCAGGTCTGGACAGCCTGTTTAATGCACAGCAAAGGCTAATAGCCTGGCGAGCGTTTACTCGACCCGCTCTCCTGTCAAACCACAACAGCCCACAATTATTCAGCACTCAAATGGTCAAAGTACAGTGCATCCCGACCGGATCCAGAGCTCCCATCTGTGTACATTAAAATCAGGGATGGTTGGGCATTAAATGCTGATCAGGTCAATCAGGAGTGAATAGTCAGTCATACAGTAATTGCATCTATTCTTTAGTGTTTTGTAGTAGTATGCGGTTGGTGCATGTTAGCACAGTCTGACTATCATTTTTTGATAGCCAGGTGAAAGGAGCCAGTCCTCTGCGGGACACGGAGTCAGCGAGGGTGAAGAAGTGAAGAGGTCTCTCTTTGTTTAAATATCACAGCCTACTTCTGCTGTTTGCTCGGCTGTAAATGAGCAACGAAAGGCAGAATAGGAGACACAGGAGCAGTACACTGACACAATCATCATGCATCTTTTTGGGGCAGGTTAGAGACCTCTGTGTAATCTGCATAACATTAGAGGATACCACACACACACACACACACACCTCAGATGAATATTTCATTGCTCTTTTATAGCTCACTTCTCTGCCGTGTTGCATCGTATCCTCAGGAGAAATAAAAGAGACGTGCAGTTCACAGATGATGTGGCGAGCACAGCTCAGATCAGTTGGTTTTGGAGGATTTTGATGAGAAATATTTGACTTCATACTGAAATCTGGTGTGTTGGCAAATCTGTGTGCAGTTTGTGGCATTGCTAAATTCTCTTGTGAAACACTAAAGATACAGCAAGGAGTAAAGCGTCTGGTAAAGAATCTACTTACAATGACAAAACAACAACAAAATTACTAAAACGAAAACAGAAAAGTTGAAAGTCAAATGGCTTTGTGTGCCACTGAGAAGGTGATTAGCTGAACCTGATTGAGTTTACAAGTCATTTTTAGGAGGGGTGATGCTTTTTCCAGCTCAATGATTCTGTTTTTGTTTTTTCATGAGATGTTGGTGTTATCTTTCACTTGGATGTTATAAGTGGTTTATTTCTGATTATATAAAGCTGGATAAAACATTTCAGTCTGCAAAGCAACAAAATGTGATTATTTTAAAGGGTTTTTAAAGGGATGCTTCTCTATACCCACTGTATAGTAACACTGGCACTGGCATTACTTATTTCAGAGTCCTACAACTGAGAACAAGCGGTATTTTAATCTCTCAGTCGATTTTTGTCCTGAATTCTTTAAAAAAGGACACAGAGAGAGAGGAGCTGTGTCAATCCTACCTTGCAGCTATTTCTCAATGATAATGAATCCCTGATGGAACAAAAAAAAATATGTTGAACCATTGTCATAGGAAACCAAAAAAGGACACATTTTGAGATTTGTTGCACAGCTTTAATTGAATGATTTCTCATTGCAGTAGCATTCAGTAGATTTAACTACAGTAATAGCAATGTGTGCACGTCTTCCTGTCTCTGTTTTCAGGGATGTCTTAAGAGTGCAATGCTGACCAATTCTGGCATACACTTCCTGTACAGTGCCTTAAATTGGACCTTATGAACTTTATACCATCCACCTTGATCACTGACCATTTGATGACCGCCATAAACATTGCACGATATCTTGCATCTCTCCGTTTGTAATCCATTTGTATTAAATTTTTCAAACCAACTAATCTATTTATGTATATCTCACCTTGACTGTATTGACATTTGGTCTTGATAGTCACTGGATTATATAATCATAAAATATCTTGGTAACACTTTACTTGCATTATAAAGCTATTCATAATGTAGGTTGTAATGCAGTATATATTATCATAAATATCTGTAACCAATATTAAAATGCATTATAGTAATGGAAGGTTTGTTTGTAATGTTTTAATGCATTACTCTTTCTAAATCTGTAACAAAATATTATAATGTATTATAACTGTGGTTTCAATTATACATGAGATCATACAATGCATTAGAAGGTGCATTACAAGGCATAAATAATGCATTTATAATGCATTATATATAAAGGCTTTAAGTAAAGTGTTACCTATATCTTTTTTAGTAGGTATTTTATACTGTTTTTATACTTTTATTACTAAGAATGGAATATGTCTTCTTTTTCTTTGTATTTTTATATCAGTGTGGTACGATATAATCCTTTTGCAAATCTATGTGATAAAAGAGTTAGGTCAAACATCCAATTAGATTACCTAAAACATGTGATCTAAAAAGACTGCGTTACCAACTACATTTTTCAATATGCAATTTGTAATCACTAATGCACTACAATTAGTAAGTAATCTGTCCAGCACTGTTTATCAGTATTGGTCTCTCCAATTAATGAATAATTCTGACTTTTTATTGCATCCTTTTTACTCGTTGTGCGTTTTCTAAAGTCTTGCTAAAGTATTCATACGGATGATAAGGCATTATTTGTGTTTGCTCTTCATTTGCCAGAGAAGAGCTCCAGCGCAGTAGGGGTTAATTTTGCAAACTGTGTCAAATACCCGCACAGCAGCCTGTGTCCTCTCTGAAATATTAATGAATCCTGCCGATATGCAGAGAGGGAAAGAGAGAGATGGACGCCATGGTAAAATGTTGACCATGTTGACATTTCATCTTGGTCTAATTCGAAACGCTTTGAGGTGTTTCCACTGTATTTTAACCATGTTTCTGTGCTGAAATTCATTCATGCATTACAACAAATTCAATTCATATCCATTTATCCCATGCAGAATAAATCCATTTATTCTCACATTGTCATAATGACAAAACACGGCACAGTATCACGTTGTCAGCGTGTTTCTGGAATTAAACGAAAGGCATGGGGCATCCTAAGGAGGCGTCTGCGTGTAATCGCTCTCCGATTTTCCTGTAATCCTGCTCGTGCTCTGTTTGATTGGGAGAAACTAGCCTGGTGCAGTATTTGGAAGTCTGTCAAGCCTTTCCATTTATCAAGGCTGTTTAGCATGTCTATATCAGAGCAAATGCATATGCCAGTGCATATACGTGTCTCTAAAAAGCCAGTGCAAACTAAAGTGAGAGACTGCTTTAGTGCTCTTCTTAGTTAGTTGTCTGGATAATGGCTCTCTCTTGAGGGTTTCCGTGACTCTGTTTTCTGTGTGTAATGGAGAGAGGGGGCTTAAGCTCGCCTGAATGCATCACACTGCCGCTACACTATCTCACACTCGAGCACTTTTGTGTTTTACTCCTGCCAGTCGGCCCTTTTGTGCCCAAAATGAAGCTCAATGTTTCCCCCTACTGGTTGAAAGAGGTAAAATACTCCTAGTGATAGCTAAAGATCCCTCGCAGATAAGCAGCAGGCCTGAACCTCTTAATATTCAGGGTGGCTTTGCGAGCGGTGAAAAAATAATTGTGTTTACGTGCTTTTACATAAAAGTTATTAAAATGGAATGGTTTGCACAAGCAATAAACAAAGAGCCATGAATCAGATATTATCATTCGTGCGAAAGCAGTGGCATAGAATAATAATTCATATTCTCGCAGCCTTTTTTTAACGCCTTGCAATACCACATATGAATTTCCAGGGGGGCAGAACCGGGTGTCAAATATCCTGACTTTCACACAGCAAAGGGCTATTAAAACCAGCCGGCTCCGAAGGAGATGTCCTCCAACTCTTTCTCTCCTGTTTGCGTTCTTGCTCATTGGTTTTGCTGTGAAACTATAGCCGCCCCTCCTCTCTTTCTCTCTCTTTTGCCCCCGTTGCAGATCCTGCATATGTTAAGGAAGGCAGAGGCAGCAGTTTTATATAAAACGAGAATAGATGCCTGCATTAACACATCCACACTGTGCGATAAAATCTAGTAATCTTGCATTCACCGTCAGCTTTGGTGAAATTAAAATAAGCAGTTTCTAAGCAGCGATTCACAACAAACGTCTCGGTTACGTATGGTAACCCTCGTTCCCTGAAGGAGGGAACGGAGACGCCACGTCGGTGACCGACGAAAATGGGATATCGCTTCGATAGACCAATCTACTTCGAGTGTAAACTAAACGAGCCAATGCACATTGGCATGCAATTATTGCATCCAGCTGCCGCTGATCACAGCGTGAGTATAATAAGGCAGCAGGTGCAATGCATACCAGGTTTTCGCTGAGGAGCCGAGCCGGAGACCCGGCGGCTCAGCGGTGGTACAGCAACCATGGCGACGGGACGCGGCGTCTCCGTTCCCTCCTTCAGGGAACGAGGGTTACCATACGTAACCGAGACGTTCCCTTTCAGTCGGTCACTCTCGACGCCACGTCGGTGACCGACGAAAATGGGATCCCTACCAAAGCGCCATGGGTGCTGCCCCTTCCAGTGCCCTGTGCGAGCCGCCTGCGCCCCTATTAGGTGTAGGCCGGGGCTCGGAACAAGTAGCTCCACTCACCATTGTCAAACCACTACCTCACTGGGTGAGACTGGATAACACTGGGAAAAACGTACCCGTTCCACTTGGAACAGGGACGCTGCGGAGGCTCCATCCTTCCCGAAGGAGGTCTCGGGAGCAAATACACATATAGCATCCGTTTAGGTGTATATGGGAGAAATTTGAGGTGATTCAAACCCTCCTGGAAAGGCAGAAGTCTGCCGGGGAAACACGGGCTCTAAGGCTATACCGTGGACTATACGCATACGAGTACCGCTTAGGTCTCAATATGGAACCCAGCCTTCTATGGTTCTCACGGATTCATCATGAAGGCCTGGCGCCGGACGTTTCCGCCGTGTCCAGCTGCCTAGGGTGATGGAGGATCTCAACAGGTTCTACAGTACGGACACTCTGGAGCAGTTTTAGCAAGCCGACACTAACCGGGGCCTCTCGGTGCCACTACCCGTTTGAGGTGAGAACACAGGAGGATACCGGCTCTACACGAAGGCTATAGAACCTAGCGAACGTGTTAGGGTTCGCCCAGCCCGCAGCTCTACAAATATCTGTCAGCGAGGTGCCACGAGCCAGCGCCCAGGAGGATGCAACACTTCTTGTTGAGTGAGCTCACAACCTGAACGGGCAGGGCACACCCTGTGCCTGATAAGCCAGGGCTATGGCATCCACAATCCAGCGGGCCATCCTCTGCTTAGAGACGGCATTCCCCTTCTGCCGGCCTCCGTAACAGACAAAGAGCTGGTCTGAGGTCCTGAAGCTTTGTGTCCGGTCTACGTAGCATCTCAATGCTCGGACGGGACAGAGCAAAGCTAGGGCTGGGTCTGCCTCCTCCAGGGGCAGCGCTTGCAGGTTCACCACTTGGTCTTTGAAGGGTGTAGTGGGAACCTTGGGCACGTAGCCGGGCCGCGGCCTCAGGATTACCTGGGAGTCAGCCGGCCCAAACTCTAGGCACGAATCGCCGACCGAAAATGCATGCAGGTCCCCTACCCTCTTGATGGAGGCCAGTGCAAGCAGGAGCAGAGTTTTCAATGAAAGAAAAACTTTGGCTCGACTGAATGCAAAGGCTCGAATGGGCCCTGCTGTAGTGATTTCAGCACCAGAGTCAGGTCCCAAGAGGGTATGGAGGGGGGCCGGGAAGGATTTAACCTCCTGGCCCCTCTAAGGAACCTGATGACGAGGTCATGCTTACCTAAAGACTTCCCATTCACGGGGGTCCATGGTACGCAGCAATAGCGGCAACCTGGACTTTGAGGGTGGAGGGAGACAGCCTTCGCTCCAGCCCTTGCTGCAGAAAGGAAAGCACAACCGCAATCGGGCATCTTCGGGGGTCTTCTCGGCGAGAAGAACACCACTCGACGAACAGGTTCCACTTCAAGGCGTAAGCGTGTCTCGTAGACGGTGCTCTTGCCGAAGTGATGGTGTTCGCTACCTCCTGGGGCAGGTCACCTAGAACCTCCGCGTCCCGTCCAGGGACCAGACATGGAGTTTCCAAAGGTCTGGACGCGGGTGCCAAATGGTGCCCCGTCTCTGAGTCAGTAGATCCTTCCTCAGAGGAATCGGCCAAGGAGGGGCTGTCGCGAGGAGCACCAGTTCGGGGAACCAGGTCCGCGTGGGCCAATACGGCGCCACTAGCAAGACTTGCTCCTCGTCCTCCCGGACTTTGCACAGTGTCTATGCAAGAAGGCTCACTGGGGGAAACGCATACTTGCGTAGGCCCCGCAGCCAGCTGTGTGCCAGTGCATCCCTGCCGAGACTTCCCTCGGTCAGGGAGTAGAACAACTGGCAGTGAGCGGTCTCTGGAGAAGCAAACAGGTCTACCTGAGCGGCTCCGAACCGTCTCCAAATCAGCTGGACCGTCAGGGGATGGAGTCGCCATTCTCCTGGGAGCATTGCTCGAGACAGCTCGTCGGCTGTACGGTTGAGCAGGCCTGGAATGTGAACGGCACGAAGAGACCTCAGAACCTTCTGACTCCAAAGGAGGAGGAGGTGGCGGGCGAGTTGTGACATGCGACGGGAGCGCAGACCACCTTGTCGGTTGATGTACGCAACGGTCGCTGTGTTGTCCGTTCGGACCAGCACATGCTTGCCTCGTAAGTGACCTTTGAGACGGTTCAAGGCAAGGTGCACTGCTAACAACTCTAGGCAACTGATGTGCCACTGCAGCTGCGGGCCCGTCCAAACCCCTGAGACTGCATGCCCGTTGTACGTGGCCCCCCAGCCGGTGGTAGAGGCATCCGTGTAAACCACAGCATGCCTGGAGATCTGCTCTAGGGGCACCCCTGCCCTGAGAAACGCAAGATCTGACCACAGGGTGAGGGTTTGGCGACAGGCCGGTGTAACTTGGACCCGGTGAGTGCCGCGCTTCCACGCCCACCTCGGGACTCGGCCATAAAAGCCAGTGCTGGAGCGGTCTCATATGTAACAGGCCGAGCGGTGTAAGTGCCGCTGCGGCCGCCATATGCCCCAGGAGCCTCTGAAAGGTTTTCAGTGGGACCGCTGTCCTGCTCTTGAATGTATTCAAGCAGGCTAGCACCGACCGCGCACGTTCCTCTATGAGGCGTGCTGTCTGTTCGACCGAATCCAACTCCATACCAAGAAAAGAGATCCTCTGCGTTGGCAAGAGTTTTGCTCTTTTCCCAGTTGACCCGAAGGCCCAACAGGCTGAGGTGCCAGAGCACCAGGTCCCTGTGTTCGCACAACTGACCCCGAGATTGTGCTAGTATCAGCCAATCGTCTAGATAGTTGAGAATACGAACACCCTGCTCTCTGAGGGGAACAAGAGCCGCCTCCGTGACTTTCGTGAAGACACGGGGAGACAGGGACAGCCCGAAGGGCAGGACCTTGTACTGATATGCCTGTCCTTCAGACGCAAACCGCAGAAAAGGTCTGTGGCGCGGAAGGATCGACACATGAAAGTACGCGTCCTTCAGGTCGATCGCTGCAAACCAATCTCGGGGACGGACGCACCCGAAGATGCGTTTCTGAGTCAACATCTTGAACGGTAGCCGATGAAGGGCCCGGTTCAAAACTCGCAGATCCAAGATCGGTCGTAACCCACCGCCTTTCTTGGGTACAATGAAGTAGGGGCTGTAAAACCCCGTCCTCATATCGGCTGGAGGGACCGGCTCTATCGCGTCTTTCACCAGTAAGACTGCGATCTCTTCCCGCAGAACAGGGGCATCGGACGCTTTCACTGTAGTGAAGCGGATACCGCTGAACTTGGGGGGGACGCCGGGCGAACTGAATCGCATAGCCGAGGCTGATGATCCGCAGGAGCCAGCGAGACGGGCTGGGTAGCGCTGACCAGGCGCTTAGAAACCGTACAAGCGGGACCAGCGGAACCACAGCCGTACCCCGCAGTGGGGCAGCGAGGTGGAACACAGGGACCCATCTCGGGCGGCTTGTGAGCAGGCCTGAGTGTGGTGCGAGTGTGGGGTGCAGGGCTCACCTGGTTCCACGGGTTGGCAGAGGGTGCGTGAGTAGGGCCTTTGTTGACGCTCTCGAACCGCCCGCTGCTGCCATCTCGCGAAGGAGGAGGATGAGTGAGGTCCGGTGTTTGGCCGTCCGCAACTCTCCGTGCCCTCCTGGGACCCAGAGACAGAGAAAACCGCTCTCTCGTCGAGATTTCCAGATTCTCCCCTGGCCCTCCTCCAGGGGAGGGAGAGGTGCTTTCACCATCCCCCAGAAAGCGGCTACCTCTCTCTGGGCCACCCGTCCCGGGGCCTCTTGCTCTTCCGCTCACCGCCAGGTTTGACGGGGGCCAGGACGGGTGGGGCGGCCTGTCTATGCCCAGCTCTACGGCGCAACTTGCTGGAGGCTGCTGCGGATGCGGCGCGGGAGCGGGTGGACGCAGGGGGGCCGCCCTCGGTGACGAGCAGGCTGGGGCGTTGCAACCGGCGGACGGGTGGAGGCAGCAGCTGCCCGCCGGGCAGAAAGTTGGACCGCCTCAGTCTGCTCCCGTGCAGCCAAGAACTGCTGGGCCAGGTTCTCGACCACGTCACCGAAGAGGCCGGTCTGGGACACAGGCATTAAGGAACTGATCTTTGTCGGCGTCCCTCATTTCAAGCCAGACTCAGCCAGAGATGGCGCTCCTGGACCACAAGCGTGGACATCGCACGACCCAGAGAATGCACGGTGACCTTCGTCGCTCGGAGCGCGAGGCCAGTGGCGGTTCTGAGTTTTCAGAACTTCTGGATCGTAACCACCCTCGTGCAGGTCCTTCAGTGCCTTGGCCTGGTGCACCTGCAGTAACGCCACAGCGTGTAAGGCAGAAGCAGCTTCCCCGCAAGCCATATAGGCACCGCCGGTTAGACCAGACGAATGCCTATAGGCCCGGGAAAGAAGCACCGGGTCTCCCCGCCAGCAGGAGGCAGACTTAGGACACACTTGCATCGCTACCCCCCCCCCCGCCCGCTCCACTGGGGGAATCACCGAATACCCCTTCCCTGCACTGCCATCGAGGGTGGTGAGGGAGGAGGAGCCCACCAGCCAGTTTCTGGCAGTAAAAGGTGCCATCCACGACCTGGTGAGCTCGTCATGCACTTCCAGGAAGAAAAGGCACCAGGGTGGGGCGCTGAAAACCAGCGCGCGCCACCTTGAGAAACCAATCATCCTGCCTCGAGGGCTCGGGACGCGGTGGAGATTTCCACTCGAGCCCTACCCTCTCGGCGGCCCGGGAAAGCATAGCTGTCATCTCCGGATCCAATTCAGGCTCCGCCACCGTCCCAGAGGGCAGCAGCACAGCTGAATCTTCATCTGACAGCTCTCCCTCCGATGCTGAGATCGACATCTGGTCAGGGGGAGGCCCACTGGATACCACTGGTACGCTCTTTAAAGAGGGCCCAGCGCGTTCCGTGGGTTACTCCTCTGGATCGGAGATGCAAGAGGAGTGATGGTCCCCAGAGGGTTGGTAAACACCGGGGTTTGCCACCACTATAATCCTCAAACCGCCCGTGCTACTGCTGGAAATGGTTTTCATCTGTCGGCCGCCAGAACGAGCCCCAAATCGCGGCAGCGGCAACGGGACTCCGCCCCCCTTTTTTGAAGGAAGCAGAGCCTGGTTCACAGCTCCGAGACGGTCATCTTCCCGCAGAGAGAAGATGACTCATCCACGAAAGCTACCTCAGCGTGTTTGCCCAGACACGTGAGGCAGCAATCGTGACCATCACCAATTGCCAGGTAACGACCGCACCCAGAAACGCACGGGTGATACGGCATCCTTATAAGGACGATCCGTCGTCTTTACAAAGACGCACCCATGAAGCTCTTTTAGAGAAATTTGCTCTTTAGGAAATGCTCTTTTAGTGCTGAGGAGCACAGGGGAATTGGCCGCTTGCAACACGACAGGGGGTAGTGCAGCCTGAAGTGTGCAATCCACTCGACGCTGGAACGACCACCGCTGAAGCACCGTCTCGCCAACACACACGAAGCTTCCGAGAGCGTGCTGAACTCGTAGTTCACAGCAGACACAGTTGAGCAGAACGATACTAACGCTCGGCTCCGAAGCGAAAAGCTGGTATGCATTGCACCTGCTGCCTTATTATACTCACGCTGTGATCAGCGGCAGCTGGATGCAATAATTGCATGCCAATGTGCATTGGCTCGTTTAGTTTACACTCGAAGTAGATTGGTCTATCGAAGCGATATCCGATTTTCGTCGGTCACCGACGTGGCGTCGAGAGTGACCGACTGAAAGGGAAAAGTCATATGACTTCACAAAAGGTTATGCATAGCACGAGGTCTGAGATGCTGATAATGAGGTCTTATTGTAAAGTGATACCTATGGGTCTTTAAAAAACTTTTGCACTTTAATCTGTGTAAAACATTAACTTTATATATTTTTCTGTATTGCTTTACTGTATTTAAATGTTCAGTTTATAATAAAAAAAAGAAAAAAAAGAAACCTAACCAATTTAAAATTAACAACACCACTAAAATAAAACTACACTCAATACCGTGATAATACCGTACACCATAATAAAAGCATTAGCAATTAATTGCAACATTAAAATTTGATACCGACATATCCCTAGTAAAAAAAAATATACAAATTTATAAACACATTGTTTTGGATCCTAAATTCCTATATTTTTTTTTTTTTATACAAATGTATAAACACATTGTTTTGGATTTTTATGTCCTATATTTTTTTTTTTTTTTTTTTTTGACTGGATTTCTTTTCTTTTCTTTTCTTTTCTTTTCTTTTCTTTTCTTTTCTTTTCTTTTCTTTTCTTTTCTTTTTCTTTTCTTTTCTTTTTTTTTTTTTCTTTTAAGCACAAACATGCATCCATACATCATGAAAGAAATATAATTTTGGTTGCATTGTCCTTTAAAAAAAAGAGAAAAGAATCCAGCTAGAAAAATGGATTCATGAATAATATGCCAATTTGTAACTGCAGATGTGGGAAACACAGACATCATGTTGTTAGAAAATGTTAATCTACTAATTTGATTAGGGAAATGTGCATAGGGTGAATGCAAGTCCATTTGGGTATTTGCTAATTTTTTGATACATGCTAGTAGGTATAACCTCACCATCGGCTGCGGTGTCTGCTCAGCTTTCCCTTTCACTGATTTGAGTCTTAATGTGTCTGACAGTCTTTGCATGTTTAATAAAACCACTCTCTTGAGCGCAGCATGCGAGAGCGTCAGACACTTGTGTGTGTGTTTGGGAAGGTTATAGTGTGTCAAGAGAGACTCACAGACAGAGGGAAGAGACTCAGCATGAGAGCTAAACTGTTTTCCTCTGTGCTCTGATTCCTGTAGGAGCGCACCCATGGAGCAACTGCTGCTGTGCCTGGCTCTGTTCTCCATGCCGTCCTACGCCATGCTGTGCCCCAAACGCTGCACCTGCCAAAACCTGCTGCCCTCGTACACCGTGCTGTGCGCCAAAACCGGCCTACTCTTCGTGCCGCCTAATATCGACCGGCAGACCGCCGAGCTGCGACTGATGGACAACTTCATCACCACGCTGCGCCACCAAGACTTCGCTAACATGAGCAGCCTCATACACCTCACGCTCTCCCGCAACACCATCAGCCAGATCCAACCGTACGCTTTCGCCGACTTGCAGGATCTGCACGCGCTGCATCTGGATGCAAACCGGCTCACATTTCTGGACGACACCCTTCTGCAGGGGCTGGTCAATCTGCGCCACCTTATCCTCGCCAACAACCAGCTTCACAGCATCTCCGACGGAGCCTTCCAAGACTTCCTAGAAACTCTCGAGGACCTCGACCTTTCTTATAACAATCTGGTGGACTTGCCGTGGGACACGATAGCCATGCTAGCCAGTGTCAACACCCTCAGTTTGGACCACAATCTCATCGAGTTTGTTCCCGAAGGGATATTTTCAAATCTTCATAAACTCGCCCGACTTGATATGACGTCCAACAAGCTGAAGAAGATCCCCCCAGATCCTCTGTTCCTACGGATCCCAGTCTATGCTAAAATGAAAGGCTCGCCGCTGACCTCGTTGGTCCTCAGTTTCGGCGGGAACCCATTGCATTGTAATTGCGAGCTGGTTTGGTTGCGCCGCCTGACGCGGGAGGACGATCTGGAGACGTGCGCGTCCCCGCGAGACTTGGCCGGCAAGTACTTCTGGACGATTCGCGAGGAAGAGTTCGTCTGCGAGCCGCCTATGATCACCCGGCACACTTCCAAGATGTTCGTAATGGAGGGTCAAGAGGTTAGTCTGCGATGCCGCTCCGTGGGAGACCCCGAGCCGACCGTCCACTGGGTCAGTCCGGACGGGAAGCTGATCGGCAACACCACGCGCACCGTATGTTACGAGAACGGCTCTTTGGATATCTTAACAGCCACGGTGAAGGACTCAGGTGTGTTCACTTGCATAGCCTCGAACGCGGCCGGTGAAGCCACTGCTCCTGTGGAATTAGTCGTGAACCCTTCGCCGCATTACGACCCCAAACTGGAGCCAGAGCCGGGGCCCTCAGACATGCCGACTTCTATAAAGTCTAACAGCAGTGGTTCCGGCGGCCAGGCTCGAGCTGATCAGCGGGTCAGCGTCTCAGAAGTAACCTCAAGCTCAGCAATGATCCGCTGGCCTCCGCAAAGCCAAATCCCCGGAGTTCGCATGTACCAGATCCAGTACAACAGCTCCACCGACGACATCCTCATATACAGGTCAGTTTCATCACAGAAGTTTATTTGTATATCACAATACACATATCATCCAAACATCATTACGGGATGTGTATTCTGTTATCAGTCAGAGATGAGTGTCCATATGGACGTAATATACAGCTAAATATTATGTGGTTAGTAAACATCATGTAATCAGTTAAACAGACACAACGAACATGTTAGACTCATAATGATTACAATATAAGCATAATATTTGACAGTTTTGTATGTGAATCTAAAGTTGGCATCATCACAATTATGAAAAAAAAGAACAGTCTTCACAATTGTTGGCATCATCTGAAATGTCTGTAATTATTGCATAGCTTTCTGTCTGTCTGTCATCGATGATATGCACTGGTGTTATTTTAGTATAGCTGAGGATTTATTACTATAGCTTTTATTAATAGTTTTAATGACATTTTATTTTTCTGTTTTCCATTTGAATTTTTTATTTATTTTTTTTGCAATTTTGTGTGTCATTTTTAATACTTTTTATTTTTATGTCTTAAGTTTTTTTTATGTTTTTAATATTTTATTTTAATATTTATATTAATTCATATTAATATTTAACATTTAATTTTATTTCAATTTATTATTATTATTATTATTATTATTATTATTTTTTTTTTAGTTAACTATAAAAACCCTGGTTTGCACTGAATTTCTACATGGTTAGACTGTAGACAGTCATCACGTTTGTTATTGAAAGTAGAAATCTATAAGGACATGAGCGGCATGTCAGGATGCATCAGTGCTAAATTGCTTTTATTTTAATGAATGAAGGTTTCTACACTGGAGGTTGACAGACGGTCCATGGGTATTTTTAATGAGCTGCTCCAGACACTTTATTATCCCCTTCCATTGAAAAATAAAATGATTTTACCTATATTAATGTGATTTTATTTTATTTTTCAGAGCCAGCTCATGGTTTTCTGCTCTCTGATCAACCAATTTAAATCCACTTCGGCTTCTAATTTATTCCCAGTTGCAGCAATACCAACATTATAATAATAATAGTTATATAATTAAAAGCTAAAAATACTTATTCACCCATTTCACTGTTTCTAAATTCCAGCACACACAGCTGATTATTTTGTAGTAAATGTCTGGTTGATGAGCAGAGACATATTTAATTTTTCTGAAGTATATTGAAAATAAGAGTCATGAAAACATTGCAATGTGACATGAAGATTACAGCAGTTTAATTCTCAACAAGTAGTGGCTTATAGTGATATTTAGTAGCAAAATACAGGCTGCTTGAGTGTCCAGATTGCCATGAAGTTTGCAAATGCAAAATTATAAATGCTAAGATCTGCTGATTCCAAAATTTTTGAAAGCTTTAAAAATCTCTGCAACATTTTCTTTCCAAATGCTTTATTTGAGAGAGCACTGTGGATGGTCTATCCCCCCAAATGGGTTTTTTGAATCTGCGTAATTCTGCATTAGATAAACAAATTGATTCTGTCTTTGTTCAAAGGCAAAGGCTGGCATCTGAGACTGGGGGTGTTAATGGCTTATGGCGGAATCCTATTCAGATAGGGAATGAAACATTGCAATTGCTCTGATGAATACAAATGGACCTCGATGAGTTCCAGCCAACAAAGACACAAGAATATCATGAATGCACTATATAAAATGCATGCATTTTTTATTTTTTGACATTTTATTTGATCTGTGCTAAAGAAAGGATGCTTCCCAAAGGGTCCAGCTGTTTTAGGATATCTGCTCTACATGTCAGAAAAGCTCTTGAAGGATTTTCATTAGCACACAGACAGATTGGCTTTCAGCCTGATGCAATTCAAACTGAATTTTGCAAAGCAGGAACCACGAGCCGACGCATTGACACCCTTCAATAAATCACAGAGCTCGAGGTGCAATGAGGAAGACAATAATAACAGAATAACAATCGAAGCTGTGTGTCGAGTGCTTGCCCTCATTTTAGATGCTCCTGACAGATTACAATGAAGGTCTATTTGCAATGATGTTGAAATATGTCTCGAATTCAAAACACAATCTTATGCTTTGTAAAATATTGAGAGGACAAGCAAACCTTTGTGTGGATGCCTTATATTTTTGGCTTGCGTATGGATGTTGACGCCCCTGACGCAGAAACTACTACATTAATGTTCCTTTTTAGCATTCAGACGTGACCCCACCACCCAAGATTTCTCATTGAAGGGATCTTTAAGGATGTAATTAACTCTGCAATAATCCCTGTGGATAGGTTAAGAGAGAAGAAAAGATACATAGAGAAAGCAATTTGCTATTAATTATGGAAAAGGCAAGGGGAGTTCTCTGGTTTATAGAGCTGCAGAGTAATCTAAAAGTCTTTCAGAATCAATTAAGAATGCATGCGCCTGACTCCCGCTTGGAGTACGGATGACTTGGAGATGGTGGCTGAGAAACTGAGACCGAGGTGAGAATACAGAGTCGAAAAGACAGGTTAAATTTTAAGTGATGTCTGGGTGAAAGAGCGCTGGAGACACAGTGTGCGTGGTGCCAAATGAAGACCTGAATGAAGTGCAAGGTGTTTTGTCAGATGGAGTACATTTATAACAGCATGCGTTCTCTTGGCAAATGCTCTCTTAAAGGGACAGTTCACCCAAAAATTAAAATGCGCTGTTAATTTACTCACTCTTATGCCATCCGAGATGTATGTGACTTTTTTCTGCAGTAAAGAGTAAAGTAAATGATAAGCTGAAACCGAGGTCATTGGTGATTCATAAAATGCAAGTCAATACCAGCACCTCGAGAGTCAAAAAAAGCATATAAGGCAACACTAAATGAATACCCGTAGCTCCTAAAGATATTTTGAGCTCTTATAAAGCAAAATGATCTGTCTGTGGAAGAAACTGAACATTATTTACAACATTATTGCTTGTATTATCCAATTGTTTTTGTTCTAAAAATGGGTAGCTGCCCATATTATATAGTTTGCATCTTTTAATTAGCTGAACTTAAAGGGAAATCACACAAAAAAATAAAAATTCACAATATACACACACCCAAAACTCTCAAAAAACTCACAAGATTTTTTCTCCTCCAAAAAACAAAAAGAAAAAATTTGAAGAATATGGGTAATTAAACAGTTGCTGGTGGCCATTGACTTACATGTTGTTTTTTTTCTCCATACTATTGAAGTCAGTGGCTACCGTTAACTCTTTGTTTCCCAACATTCTTCAAAATATCTTATTTTGTGTCCAACAGAAGGCAAATATTCTATTGTCTTTGAAATATGGTTAAAGTTACTACTTAATGTACTGAAAGGCATTAACGATAAACTGAAATACACTTTAATGTCATTTATTTTGAAACTTATGTCATGTATTTAAATATAGACGTAACTGCAATATATTATAAAATATATCAAAATTAAATGTATAATATCAAATAACACTACAGTAAAAAAAAAAAAAAAAAAAAAAATTGAAGTAATATAAGTTAATTTGACATCATTACAAAGGGTATCTATTATCTGCAATTAAAAGTACAGGAATCATTCAGCCAAAAAAATAAACTTCTGTTGTTCCAAACCTGTATGAATTTCTCTCTTCTGCTGAAGACTAAAAGAAGATGTTTTGAAGAACAAACAGCTTTTCGTCCCCATTGACTTTTATAGCATTCTTTCCCCGTATAATGGAAGTCAATGGGGACCAACAACTACTTGATTTCCCATATTCTTCAAAATATATTTTATTATGCTCAGTAGAAGAAAGAAACTCATACAGGTTTAGAACACCAGGAAGGTGAGTAAATGATTACAGAATATGCATTTTTAAGAGAAAGTGTATTCGTATATACCAGCATAGTCTTTAGAATGTTTTTACAGAAGATGAAATCATTTTTGGCAACCTGTTTCTTTAAGAGAGCTCTAGGTGACGAAGGTCTCTGTTTGAGAATGTCACTGTCATTATCTCACCTCATCTTTTTCACATTCTCATCTCCCTCGTTATTTGCATGTTTTCATCTTTAATTCAAGCCGCTTTTAAGTGGGTAATTAAGCAGTGCTAGCTCCTTCAGAAGAAAGTGAGATGACAGGGTTTCTGTGCCAAGTGACACATCTTCAGAAGAGCTCGAAGCCCCTTCTCTATTTACAGTGACAGCTCGGAGACACGTGTGCAGCCAGCCTGACCCTCGGCAGCTTAAAAGGACCGACGGCTGCCAGAACTGAGAGGAATTTTCTCAATATACAGTATATCCATCGAATGCTCTGTGAGAGGATCCAGAGGAACAGACTGAAGGGAGAGTCCTGTATCTGCTCATTAGCGCATGACACTGCAGCAGCTACCAAACCTAACGCTTATTAAAGCTCACTGACAGCGCTGTTAACAGTGTGTAACTCTTATGAGCCATAAAACAATGTGTGGATGAATATGCAAATAGAGTTCAACAAATAATAGAATAGCTGATCAGTGGTCACCTAAATTGTCAAAACAGCCACATTTACAGTAATAAGTTGTGTTATTTAAAATGTTTTATAATATTTTCTTAATTTTTTTTAAATAAACCCTTTAAAATATTTAATTATTTGTTAATAATGTTACTATATATATATATATGTCCTTAGTAAGTCATATATATATATATATATATATATATATATATATATATATATATATATATATATCTTTTTTAATATAAAAATTAAATTGTCCTTAGTAAGTCGTTATAATAATATTGAGATTGGAATGTAAGATTTGACATGGTCTAGTTATTTGTTTGTTTTATATAATATTCAAATTATAAATATATATATATATATTAAATAGTGTAATGAAATATATGTATGTTAATATGTTACAAAAAAAGTTGTATTATTTTTGCATTTTACATTGATTTAAATGTACAAAATAAACAATAACAAAAATAACAAAAATTAGCAATTTATGCAAAATTGTTTTGCAATAAAAATGATATTATAAAAATTAAAATCAATAATAATAATTATTATTATTATTATTAATAATAATAATAATAATAATAAAATATTAACACTAATTAATTTTTTAATAATAATATTATTATTATTTTACACTAATTATTTTTTTTCTTAGCAAGCCATTATAATAATATTCAGTATGGATTTATTTATTTATTTATTTAATTTAAAGTGTCCTTATATGCTGATATAATGAGACTGAATTGAAAATTTGACATGCTCTGGTTATTGATTATAGCACTTAAACATGGTCATAAACAATATCTGCTAGCACTGGCATGTATTACGATCTCTGATAAATGTGCTGCCCCATCACAAAGAAAACACTTGAGCAATTCGCTGCCGACATGTAAAGTAATTTCATGTGTGGCTGTTTGTCAATGGCAATCAAAAAGTACAGCTAGTTTTCTACGGTGTCTGAGCAGTTACCAATATGCACACTTACACACTTACACACTCACACACCATTACCCTCACAGTCAGCCTGCGCTCGCAGGCGGAGCTCGGCCAATTACCCACGGGGTCAAATGCAGAAATATGCGGTCGTACAAACACACAACACACAAACACGCCATGTCACCCAGGGCAAGCTACGCAGCGTGACTCAGGTCTTCTCTTCACCTCAGTGCAGCGCTGGACAGAGCCTCACTCAATAATGCATGCTGCACAAAACCTGATACTCCTGCTCAAGGCTATTCCACCGGCTTACAGAGATTTGCCAAAAATAATATTTGTGAACACGTTATGCACCTTTATATATAATGTGTTATATTTTAAGGTGCTTCTCAATGAATTAAAATGTCGTGGAAAAGTTCATTTATTTCAGTAATTCAACTTAAATTGTGAAACTCGTGCATTAAATAAATTCAATGCACACAGACTGAAGTAGTTTAAGTCTTTGGTTCTTTTAATTGTGATGATTTTGGCTCACATTTAACAAACACACCAATTCACGAGCTTACTATCAAATATTTGAAACACCTGCATTATTAAATAAATCTACCTTTAGTCTGGTCACTTGGGTTGTGTTCTCATACAGTTGCTCAGTGACCCGTACGATCACTTTCCCATAGGATATACAGGTATGCTTTTGACATGAAGTGTCATTTTTTATTTATATGCAGCATAATACAGTAGGCCCTATATTTAGAATACAAAAACAAAAAGCTGTGAATGTGAGTTTTATACTGACAAAAAAAATAATAGTTTTCTTTAGTAGGGAGTTTGTAAATCTTTGATATCAATCGTGCAGGTCATGTAACATCAGAAAAGGTAATAATCATGCAGTTTAATGTTTTATTTACTCACTACAACCTATTTTAATATTTGCATTGCTCTTGCTGCTTGGTGAGGGTTAACTTTGGACACTGACAGCTAAATAAAATTAAAATCATATAAAGAAATGATTCTCTCTCTTTTTTTTTTTTGGCTTTCGTACCGATGTTGCAAACTTGACCCCCGATGAAGACAGATGAAGTCTTCCAAAACTGTTGCACTTTCTTACTCTGTCCCTTAGAGAGAAAGGTCATGAGTAAATCCAGAGGAGAGCTGCTGCAGATGGCACAGGGCACATGTTGTGCTTAAATCTACTCTGACACGTGTCTCCCTTTGGACAGCATGGGCAATATTGTAAACTGTGTGTTCATGACAGCCATCTGCCCTAAACTGAATTTTGTGGAGTTTAAACTTAAGCTTGCAGAACATGTGTTCACTTCACTTTCACTTTTGTTTACAGACAATATATAACGTGTATACATTATGGGAATTTTTTTTTTGGATTTTTATTTATTTATTTATTTTTAAAGAAGTGTCGTATGCTCAACAAGGCTGCATTATTTCGAACAGTAATATAATTTAATTTAATTGTTTTCAATTTTGCTATGTTTTAAAATGTAATTTACACCTCTTATGATCAATGAGGCTGCATTTATTTATTCAAAAGCAGTAAAATAAGTTATATTGTGTAATATGATTGCAATTTAAAGAATTGTTGAAAATGTAATTGATATTTTATGCTCTCCAAGGCTGCATTTATTTGAAAAAAAAATACTAATATTGTGACATATTATTTTAATTTAAAATAACCAGTTTCTATGTGAATATATTGTCAAATGTAATTTATTTCTGTGATGTGCAGCTGTATTTTCAGCATCATTACTCCAGTCTTCAGTGTCACATGATCTTCAGAAATCATAATAATACGATGATTTGCTGCTCAAGAAACATTTCTGATTATTATCAATGTTCATTTTTTGTTGTTGTTGTTTTAGTTTTTTTTAGGGATGCTTTGATGAATGGAATGTTCACTTAACAGCATTCATTTGAAATAGAAATCTTTTGTACCAATATAAATGTATTTACTGTCACTTTCAATCCATTTAATGTGTCTGTGCTGAATGAAAGCATTAGTTTCTTTCAAAACATCTTACCCCAAACTTTTCACGTTTCCACAAAAATATTCAGCAGCACAATTGTTTTCAGCATTGATAATAATAAGAAACGTTGTGACACTGAAGACTGGAATAATGAGGCTGAAAATTCAGCTTTGATCACAGGCATAAATTACATTTGAACAGGTATTCACATAGAAAACAGTTTGTTTGAATTGAAATAATTTTTCACAATATTACCTTTTTTTTACTGTATTTTTAATCAAATAAATGCAGCCTTGGTAAGCACAAGAGTCTTCTTTTAAAAAGGATCAAGGCCTGACTCTCTCTTACTCTTTCTCTCTCAGAATGATTCCCGCCTCCCATAAGTTGTTCATACTGAGTGATCTGGCTTCATCACGGGACTATGATCTCTGTGTCCTGGCCGTCTATGATGACGGCATCACGGCTCTCACCGCGACGCGGCTGGTGGGCTGCGTCTCCTTCTCCACGGACCGCGAGTTCCGTCACTGCCGCTCCATCCACGACCAGTTCCTCGGCGGCACCATGATCATCATCATCGGCGGGATCATCGTGGCCTCGGTCCTCGTCTTCATCTTCATCCTGCTGATGAAGTACAAGCTTCACAGCCAGCACTACAAGCAGAAGGCCGCTCACGTCAGTAACGTTTGTTCTCAGACCAACGGTGGCCAGCAGGGGGCGGCATCGGGTCCTCTGCCGCGCTCGTCCTCGGGATCCTCCAGCAAGCCTTCCGTCCCGCTCGGGTCGGACAGACAAGAAGGGTCCCACGGTCTAGAGGGGGGTTACGGAGCACTTAAAGGAACCACGGTGGTGGACTTGAACCCCGAATACGGGAAATCGGTCAAAGACGACGACTCCATCTCGCAATAACACAGGGTTCAATCCTGCCTCCCTTCCCATTCTCTTCACATCTCAACCCATTCTGTTTATTTTCTGTTGCCTTACGGAGGATTTTCTCCTGTCCAAGGTGAGGATGCTCTTCTCTCGTCTCCTCTATCTGTTAAGGTTTGTTGCTAGGCAACCGGTTGCCAGCGTGATAGAATCTCCCCACACTACAGTGCTGCTGATGCAGAGATGTTCCAGCTCTGTTAATTAGACCTGTTTTAATGGATAAATTGCAGGCATAGCATATCTGCCCTTCTGTCTGCCTCCGTCTAACGTAACTAAAAAAAAAAGATTGCATTTGAGATCACTATTTAAACTGATAGCCTGACAGTTGTTTCGTTCAATAGGATGCATTTGAATTACAAAGGCGTAAAATTGAAACACTACGCCTAGTTTGGATGTTTGCAATGAAAATGAGAGGAATCCTATGGTTTGCACATTTTAGTGCATCAGGCTCATGTGTATGTTATGAATATCCCTGCTGAGTATGGAATAGCACATATTACTGTTTTCCTTCACGAGGTGCAGGTCATGCATCTAAATATTGGTATTTTGCAGGGTTGTGTTTAAATTACCATTTCAACACGGTATTACGAGTCCAGGAGAGATTTAAAGGGACAGTTCACCCAAAAATTCTGTCATTTACAGAATATGTTATTCCAAGCCTAAATGAGTTTCTCTCTTATGACGGACACAAAAGACAATATTCTGAAGAATGTATGTAACTGAGCAGCCACTGACTTTCATAGTATGGAAAAAAAAATGCTATGGAATTCAGTGGCTACTGCCAGCTGTACATTTACTCACATTCTTCAAAATGTCTTTTTTGTTAAGTGTGTGAACAAGTGCAAGGTGAGTAAATGATGACAGAACTTTAAAACATTTGAATCGATTATGGAAAATAAACTATAGAGCATCAATTAAAGACAATGGCCATTTTTTATCTTAAGTCAGCTCAGTGTTGGTTCAGTTCAGATTAATAACAGTGTGAAGTTCATCGATTTACAGCATCTGTGCTTCTCTCAGGTCACAACTTTGATCATTCAAACATAGCGTCACTTATTCAAAAAGCATCAATTTGCCTCAAATTTTGGGCTTTTGTCTGAGATCTCCAACAAAATCAGTCCAAAAGTCATTAATCATTTTCAAGCTATGGCTGATAATTTATAAATGCTGGATATTAAATTCTACAAAAAAAAAAAAAAAAAAAAAAAAAAAAAAAAAAAAAAAACATTACCAGTACACACATTCCATACAACAAAAAAAAAGCAACTTACAATGCATTCAGGTTTTACTTCTGATCAGTTCATGCATTCCCTGCAACAAACCCATGAGCTTGGCATTGCTAATGCAGTACTCTACTATTTGATGAGAAGCGTGGTGAGAACATAAGCACATCAGCATCCAAAACACAACATTTCCCAGCTCCTTTCAGCTACATTTTCAGTCACTCTTCCTGCTATCTTCCTTCTTGCTAAACCAACCAGCAGCACTAGAGGCATCGGTTTGTATTTCAGTCAAAGCCCGACCACCCTTGGAGGCACAATTTAGGTTGAGCAGGTTCCTCGCACTTAGAGCTGTGTGGATAATATCCGGCGGTGGACCACCTCGGCTGTCAGATGCGAGAGAGGAGGCCATTTAACAGAACCAGGGAAGAGCCATCTCAGTGAACTGGTCACAGTTGGCTTCTATCGAGGAGCCTCAGAGGAGCAATGGGCCGGGATGAAACAGAAACAGAAATCTGACACTGAACGACTGAGAGTTAAGGGCGGAGGTGTCTGTCAGGGTCACTGTCAGGGGGAACTTCAAACGGCTTCTAGACACCATGTTCTGCCTGTACAATTAGGTGAACAAAGAGTTACCGTCTGATCAGGCTGAAAGACTTTTGAGTTAAATCACCTTTTCTGGCCTGCAAAAACATCCATCTTTTATTCCAGCACTCGATTTGATTTTGAAATGCCCCAAAGCTCCTGTCAAAACCTTTGGATCATTCAATGTGGAGCTGTTTGATGTTTCCCTTTTTTTTTTTTTTTTTGTAACACTACATTTTTTAACTAAACTTCAGCTATGATTTTTACACCTAAACATATAAAGTACATATCAAAGCAGTGAAAACAATTAGAAAGACTGTGTAAACTGAGTAAACGTAAATACAAAATGCAAGTAGATTTGAACTACATTTGGTTCAACTGTCAATGATTGTTTTAATTCAGAGTTACTCAACTGTTTTGTTAAAGATGAATAAAACTGGTTTGAAATAAGTAATAATTGTGATTCTTGAAACCGATCAGTATAATTAACAAAAATATTAAGTATATTTTAAAAATCTAATTTGTTAGTTCAGGGATTATTTTAATACTAATGTCTTTTATGTGTGTGTGTGTGTGTGTATGTGTGGGGGGGGGAGCAATTGTAGACAAATTTAGTTGTTGAATTTTAACTTTAGTTTGTCCAACTCAAACAATCACAGATTATTAAGATAGCATAATTATTTATTATTGTGATACTTACAAAGCCACCTGATAATTGTAGTACCAACAATTCAAAACTACCAGCTAAAACAAAAATATATAAAATAAACCAGATTATAAACCAGAAATCATTGCTTAAATTTTAATATATATATATCATAGAATTCAAAGCTTTCAGTTTTATGTCAATCGTTGTTTGTGAATACAACAGTAATAATAATAATATTAATAATAATAATAATAAGTTATATTATCAGTGACTTCTTAAAGCATTTTTTTATATTATTGTACGTCTATATATCATCCTGTCCTATGGAGATAGAGGAAGATAAAAAAAAAAAAAAAAAAAAAAAAAACTTTTATTTCATTTTTTTATTTATTTTTAAATTTAGAAGCAGTGTGGTACTTCTTGTCCAGTATGCAAGCCTCTTTTCTGCTTTGTTTTGCTAATGTTGGAGGCTCCTGGTTGGAGAACATCATTAATGAATCATAACCCACCAAACTGTGAGTATATACTGTGTTACCTGCTTCGGTTCATTTTCACCCGCCACCCGAAACACCTGAAATGAAAAACCCTGCCTGTAACTCAACTGAGTGCTGAATCAGGATCTAATGTTTTAATGGACTGCTATGGATTCAAATGCAGGACCTGTTTCGAAAATTAGAGCACAATTAGAGCTCTTTCTTCTATTAGCTTCAGATGGATTTACATTTCCTTCAGCTCAGTGTGAAATGGGAGAGATTAGGACGCGGGGATAGAGACACAAGGCCTGGCACAGAGCTGCAGAGATAGGGAAAGGTGCTATGATGGAAGAAAAGAGGGCAGATAGGAGTATTGTGATGGGGTTTAGAGACTGAGATAAAAGGGTGAAGGCCTAGCGTCTCACATATTGAGACAAATGGGCTAATCTGAGGGGTGGGATGTTGAGGAATACCAGCAGAACTATATTAGAAGGTAATTACTGTTTGTTGTGCGCCATAGAAATGGGCCTCAACCTCTCTTCAACAGCCGTTTGGAACCAGAATCCCTCCAGACTGCAGCAGGACACGCTGCTCTATAAATAGCTGTCTGAGTAAGGCCTAGCATTAGCAGCTCTCTGCAGATAACTAGCCAGAGCCGCAACATGCCAGGCCTTGTTCTTGCTGCAGCTGAAGGCTTTGTTAGTTCTGCATTAAATCTGGGAGGAAAGTCTCAGCAAACTGATGATGGTTGGAGTTAATGAAGTCGTTAAATGTCCAATTAGTATGCATTATGTATAGTCAGCCGCGCTGTCTGTTTATGCAAACTCAGCTGATGTTGTGAGGAAATGGTTTGTGTATCCTTATCTGCTGTTTCCTCTGGATGTGATGCTGTGTGCTGAAATGGCAGCGTTAAGCTGTATGCATGCTGGACAAAGCCACGCTACAACTGCATTATGAAGCAGTCTTTTCTTTACATTATGTATTTATTTACATTAGTTTACATTTATGCATTTGACAGTTTTTTTTTTTTTTTTTTTTCTTAAACTGAGTTGCATTGCATCTTACCATGAACTACAGTAACTATGCATTTGATCGGTTCATGCATTCCTTGGGAATCAAACTATCTATCTAATTTAACAACACTTTTGCATATTCATAGTTCTCTGATGATGGTAAATGGTCACATGAAGTGTTTTACTTTTTCTTTTTCTCCATTATTTGTTTTAATTTTACACTTTATGATTTAATTAATTATTAGCTTTTCAGCAACTCAATCTGTGAAGTTAGTCAGACCTTGCAAGAAACACAGACTATTTCAGGTTTTTTTTTTTTTTTCAGTCTGAAATCAGGCTTTTACAGTGTGTAAAAGCACACACAGTGATTCTCCTAGGTGCAGTTACACCTGGTGTCAGATCACAAGCAGTCAGGAGAGACAGATCACTGTTTATGCATCTTAAGTGCATCTTCTGTGACCAATTGTGATCAGATTTCAGTGGGAGCCACTTACAGTGTCAGTGTTCACTGGGAATTGATCCCATGACCTTCGTGTTGTTTGCATCCTGATCTGATTTTAAGCTACATGAGCGCACAAATAAAGGACAAAGCACACACGCACGCACGCACGCACGCACGCACGCACACACACACACACACACACACACACACACACACTCACACAAAAAAAAATAAAAAAATAAATATACACATGGCAACAGGCATGTTGTTGCTCCCAAAAATATGTGAATTTTAAATTTTAATGTTTTTTAAAAATTCTGAATCATTATTAATAATTAATAAAAATAAAAATAAAAAAAAATATATTAATATTAATATTAATATTAATATATATATATATATATATATATATATATTATATAATATATATATATATAAATGTCTTATTTAATTACAAATTTCAATTATTATTTTTTTTTATATAAAATAAAAATTGTATTATATAACAAATCTGTCTTAATTACAAATTTTAATTATTTTTTTATATAAAATAAAAATTGTATTATATAATAGTGTATTATTCGTATTATTCTTATTATTATTCTTCTTCTTATTATTATTATTATTACATTTAATTACATTTTTAATCAACCAGCTATTTTTATTGGCTTAAAAGCATTTAATGTAGTGCAGTGGGTGATTGGCGGGTCATGGGCAGATCACCGAGACGGATGTGTGTAAAAACATGTAAAGGTCACTTTATCAGAGGTGGAATATCTTCTGCAATAGTTCCTTTTGATTTTTTTCCTTTGCATGTATCTGTTTGTATGATGATTAAATGTGTTTCTGAATTATTGCGCTGCTGAATCTGATCTCATGCCTCTGTTGTTTTTCAAAGCAAACTCACAATCTGGAAGCCAAACGCAGAACGCCAGATTAAATGGGATTGGATCCAATCTATTAGTAGGACAAGCCGCGGTCGGAAGGCAAACACAGCAGGCTGTCTGTGTTCAATTCTTTATGCAAAACTCTCCCCAGACCGTGGACATTATGTGCCTCTTCAGTGCATATGAGCAATGTTTTTTTTTTTTTTTTTTTTTTTTAAACCAGAGGTCATTTCTCAGATAGACGAGAACTATCAAATCATTCAATGGGAAGAGAGAGGAGAGGGAAACACTCTCTTGTTGTTTTTTGTGGGAAATATTATGATAAAATATCAGTGTTAAGTGAAGCAGTGCCAAAGGATTGAAACGTGTGGATTTAATGCTCTCCCGAAGGCCTGTGCGGATACAGACTTATCAAAGTTCAATGAAATATTGACGCGTCAGTATTGAGTTAACATTTGTGGACCTTCTGGAGCACTTTATTATGGATTCCTCTGACTCGCTCTCTCTCTCTCTTTATTGGAAAACTGAACATGTGGATCGATCTTCAGCTGATTAACAAACATGGGGAGTGTGTTCTTGGGATCTGGAGATTAGGTCAAACAGGAGAGACATTGATTATCACAATGCACTAAAACTTTCCCAATCTCCCGTATCAGCAAGGATTGAGTGTAAGACGCTCTTGAGAACTCTGTGTCTGACAGCAGACTGTGTGAAAGCAGCGCAGGCCGTGCTAAATACTCTTCGACGGGCGGCCCGCTGAAATATACTGTTCTTTTTTCCCTCTAATTGACTGTGGATGTATTTGTATGTGAAGTCCACCCTCAGCCATCTCTGATTTGATTCATTTGATTTCAAGGAGAAAATAATAATAAAAAATGGGATGGAATTTTATGCTTTCATAGGTACTCTATGTGGATTTATAAAGAAATAAAGTATTTTTCTTCAAGGCTTGTTGAAATTACTTTATTAACACAGAAGGTTTTTTTTTTTTTTTCAGATCAACGCTAACTTCCATTCACCGCACGCTGTTATGATCATTTTTTTTTTCCGCAGGTCTTTAGGGCTGAGTGTAATGAAAGTTAACTCAAGCATACTCTGAATCATATGCTAGTGATTTTTAGTCCTATGCATTACTCAAAATCTCAATATTCCAGAGAGAATGTTTATCTTGTGTCAAATGTTTACAAATACATTGATTATTTGTAGCCTGAGACGTTCACACTAATCAAATGAAGCTGTAATGACTCAGATTACCACATGATGTCACTGCTCACACACTTCATGCGACGCATTGCGTGGGTTTGGACTGATGATATAAAGGTGCTCAAATATCCTGATCATGGGATTTTCAGATAAAATAAGCAGCACTAACTTTATATATATATATGACTAACTTTATATTTTCTGGTTAAAATTGCTTCCAAAATATTTATACATGCCATAATAAAAAAATAATAAAACACAAAAAAAACCCATAAGATACATAAAATTTCCATAATATATTATTTATTTATTTATTTATTTATTTATTTATTTATTATTTGTTGTTTTAAACTTTCTTCAGTGCTTTGAACTGAAAAAAAAATTCCCTTCCTTGATATTGGATATATAACATAATATGGTCATATTACAATACACTATAAATGTAACACATTTATTTAAATGTGATTTTTTTTTTTTTTTTGAAACAGCAATTAACACATTAAATTAAATTTTTATTTTTTTTTTTTTTTTTTTAAAGTAGAAAAGCTGAAAAAGTATTTTGTTTTAAACAAAATTCAATCATCTTGGTTTGATTAACAGGTTCAAAAGAGTTTTAATTTATTTATTTATTTATTTACTGTGCAGGATTTATTTATTTATTTATTTATTTATTCAATAATATTATCATGCTAATTCCTCTACTAATTCATACAATATACTAGTAGATAGGAATTGTCTGGGTTTTTAGTTGTATTTGCTTTTACTGTGAATAAGATCCTAGAACGAACGCCACACGTTTGTATTTAAATTCTGCTCTGCTTTCTGTTATGATGATGCCAACAATCATGCAAACCCCCTGCCGATACTAAAATAGTATCAATAAACATCACATTGTATGTGTATTCCTTTAGACTAATTCAACAGAGAGTTTAGAAATCAGCACAGTGTAGCTGGTTATTACCCACAATGCCTTAGTTTGTCGTTATAGGGCAGTTTATCAGAGCGAATGTGCGATGCAGATACCAGAGGCCATAAAAAGGAGAATCATGTCTTCTGATAAACATGCAAATGATTCCTAATGCTAAAATTACACAAATTTCGTACAGCTCCAGGGCAAAGCAGCTTCTTAGAAATCGTTCAGACAGACGGACACAGATGCTCTAAGAGACTCCGGTCACTTCTGTGAGACACGGACATGGACACGGACATGGTCAGCAACAATACTCAGGTAGGCTGTGCTGTTTACACGATGCTCAATTGGTACTAAGGGACCAAAAGTGTGCCAAGAAAATATCCCCCACACCATTACACCACCACCACCAGCCTGAACCGATGAGACAAGGCTGAATGGATCCATGCTTTTATTTCCTTTCATTATTTTATTTTATTTTATTTTATTTTATTTTATTTTATTTTATTTTATTATTTAAATTTTATTTTATTTTATTTTATTTTATTTTATTCAAAACTCTTTTAAAATTTAAACGCTGAATACAAAATCCTATGTATATATATATATATACAGTACAGGTCAAAAGTTTGGAAACATTACTATTTTTAATGTTTTTGAAAGAAGTCTCTTTTGCTCATCAAGCCTGCATTTATTTGACCAAAAATACAGAAAAAAACAGTAATATTGTGAAATATTATTACAACTTAAAATAATAGTTTTCTATTTGAATATACTTAAAAAAAAAAAAAAATTATTCCTGTGATGCAAAGCTGAATTTTCAGCATCATTACTCCAGTCTTCAGTGTCACATGTAACATCCAGGTCTATCACATGATCATTTAGAAATCATTCTAATATTCTGATTTATTATGAGTGTGTTGGAAACAACAGTTCTGCTGTCTAATATATTTGATGAATAAAAGGGTTAAAAAGAACTGCATTTATTCAAAATAAAAATAAAAAAATTATAATAATATATATTCTAATAATATATTTTCTGTACTATCACTTTTTTATCAATTTAACACATCCTTGCTGAATAAAAGTATTGATTTTATTTAAAAAAAAAGAAAGAAAAAAAAATTACTGAGCCCAAATTACTGACCAGTAGTGTATATTGTTATTACAAAATATTTATATTTTAAAAACATAGCTTCTTTTTTATTTTTTTTATTTTTTTACTTTTTATTCATTTTCTGAAAAAATATTAAGCAGCAGAACTGTTTCCAACTTTGATAATGAATCATCATATTAGAATGATTTCTAAAGGATCATGTGATAATGATCCTAAAAATTCAGCTTTGCATCACAGAAATAAATGATAATTTAAAGTATAATAAATTTAAATAAAAAACAATTATTTTAAATTGTAATAATATATCACAATATAATTTTTTTTTCTGTATTTTTGATCAAATAAATGCAGGCTTGATGAGCAGAAGAAACTTCTTTCAAAAACATTAAAAATAGTAATGTTTCCAAACTTTTGACCTGTACTGTATATATATATATATATATAGGCAAAAATATAATTATTGAAAATACTTTGTACATATCCTTCTCTCTTTATTTGATTTGATTTGGTCTTATTTAAACTTAGTTTATCTTATCTTAAATTTATCTTAACTTTATCTATGCCAGGCAAAAGTCTTTTCAATAATTATGTTCTTTTAAAAATATAATTTAAATGCCTGACTATATGTAAGAACTAATGAATAAATCCTTCTCTCTCTCTCTTTTGCTGTCACCGATGGAAAAGGAAAAAAACATGGCTTTACAGATAATTGTGGCAGGACATGGATACACTATCAGTGGTCAATCATACAGTATAACATACAGCAACACAAAATACTAGGCAGTACCAAAAATAAAAATAAAAACATAATTTTTTTTAAATATAAATAAAAATTACCCAAAAGTGCAACCTGTGACTGGTCATATTTATGTTAGCAAGCCCCAAAGTCACTTCTGATAAGCATCCAAGAGCTAAATGCTGTAAAATTCTCATCATCTCTGCATATTTCTCCCACACACTAACAGTGTAATCTGATCAGAGTCTAAACAAGCCTGGATGAAGGAAAGAGGATGAACCTGTCTGAACGTTACGAACATATAGACACGTCTTCAGGTCACATCTGATGACGACAGTGTGACCTTTCACACACACACACAAGTGTCACATCTCATGAAGATGCAGAGACTTCACTGAAGATCTAATAATGCCTGTGATTAGTGAAGCTTTGTCGAGCAGCTGGAGAAGTGTTTGTGTTTGCTGTTAATTCAACTCCAGACTCTAATTTCAGGTATTGTCGAGGCGAGCCTAAAGATATTCAGCGAAACGCCTTTCATGTTTCAAAAATGTTTCTTAGAACATTCATCAAGTACAAAATAATAACATCATAAGGACGTTCCAACAATATCGATCTCAGCTCCTTTTCTCTCAATGCTATGAGAACATATATCAAATATTAATAAAGTTATAAGAACGTCCAATAAACATTCATTTAAGTATATTTTGTCCTAACATTTATGTAACTTTTAAAAGCTTCTAACAAGGCACACACATTTTTGGTAGAATCCTAAAATACACATTAGCATACATTTAAAAAGAGCACTTATTATAGAAAGAATAGTCTTACAAGAAGAAGAACATGCTGAAGTGATACTGAATGTAATGCTTTTGGACACTTGATTGCTTGTTCATTGCAATACAATAAAAATATGTCATTGTTTAAATGTATATGAGATTCTGTATGAAAAGTCTACTTAAGTGAGTTGAGAAACAGTAATGAAAGCATCTCTTTGAGTCACTTAACTGGCCTTTTAATTCAGTAATATTATATTATCTGCAAATACAGTTTTAAATATATACACTTCTGATATACTACGAGTGCACTACAATACAATTAAGTGCACTTCTTTTTCACAAGGGCTTTTAACTATTTTTTTTAATCAGAACTTTTCAAAAACGGGTGAATTACATCTTTGTCCACCATCTTTTATATTTCATTGTTCAAAGGAGTACAATTTCACAGCCTAGCTTTGTGGAACAACCTTCATGTCAAAAGAGCGCCTATATTCTATAGGAGCACACACACACACACACACACACACACACACATATATATATATATATATATATATATATTCCTGTATATAGAATATAGCAATAGAATAGGAATCCAAAACTATTTAAAAAAAATGAAATAAAATAAAATAAAAACTCAATATTTCATTCATAGATAATACAAAGTGAGATTTTAATGATGTTTTGACCACTAAACCCTGGTTTACATTTAATTAATCAGGTTACCTTTTGTAAAAATCCTCTTATTAAAACAAATACCATCTAAAACCTTGAAGAACAAAGGTCTATCTAAGAAAACAAAGTGAGGAAGATAAATGCCAGTGCAAGGGATGCATTAGATATTCATTTGATTGTTAAGTAGTTTAATTTTGCCTTTAGCTTGAATTGATTTTGCCGTCTGACGTTCCCAAAGTCTAAGCAAAACCACAGATTACAGATAATGTATGGCCAAAACAACATTTAGCAACTACAACAGAAAAACTATCATTAAATATTAATTGCGCAATAACCTTTAAATAGAAATCATTCCAAAACATGCTAAAGCAAAATCTGTTCTTCAATAATAAAAGGAAGGACAGCGACCCGTCATTTATTCAAAACAAAAACAAGAACTACAAGATTGGTTAAAAAAAAAAAAAAAAAAAAAAAAAAAATTAAATCAAAGCATAATCTTTTATTACATTTTGTCAATTAATGTACTTGTACAAAGTATTAAAAAGACAGTACACTGTTTAAAATAAATTATAAATAAATACAATGTGATCAATCAGTCACAGCAATGCATGTTTTTCCGTTACTTTAACTCTTCAAAGTAATTTAACCAATTTCAACTTCATTTTTTTTAAGATAAACAAGATTCAACTAAATTTTTGATTCAAGATTCAACTCAGTCTCAAGACATTTTAATATATTTTAAATTGAAATGACTTGTACTGCCAATTTGATTACACTTCAACGTTTAAGGCAGCAACTAAACTTACTGTAAGTTGGAGTAGGTGGACATTTTTAACACTGTAGCCTAAAAAATGAATAATCACTTTCAATAACTTTCTAAGTTTAACCAACATTTATGCATTCATCTGTTCTTGCTGAATGCATCTGACTCACAGTGAACTGAACCAAATAAACTCTCTTAGCAGAAAAGGCCTCGTTTTTCAGTTCTTTCATGATGCAGCATGTCCCTGTTCATTTCATACGCTCGTGAATAAGACGTCTAGAGCTGTCTTTGAAACACTGCTGTGTTTTTCTGTGTGTACGAGTGACTTCTTTGATCTGGGCTCTGTCTAAATCCTCTCTGTCGCTCTGAAGGCTTAAGGGTCTCTCATGCTGTGGTGGTGACAAACAGATCTTCAGTAATGAGAGAACGGACTCACATTTCATTACAATCACCAAAATGCCCATATAGTCCTTGGGGTCAGACTATAAGACTCTACCTTCCTAAAAGAGAGAGAGACGTGTGTTTTAAAGTTTAAAGTAAGAAATCAAGTCACATTGTGAGGTGAATAAGGTCACAATGAGATTTAAAATGGAAACTATGAGCTTATGTCACAATTACAACAAGTTTTCTTATCTATCTGTCTATATATATATATATATAGGCTTTGGTGAACAGAAATGGCAACATTATGATAATGTGACCGGTAGCACTTTATTTTACAGTCCTGTTCCTCATGTACATACTATGTACTTATTATAGTAATTACAATAACTATGTAATAACTAGGTACTTACCATGAACCTACCCCTAAACCTAACCCTACCCCATGTAGCTACCTTGTATTACCAGTACTTTCTTAGATAAATTACTATGTATTATTTAATAAGAAAAAACTACAATACATCAAAAAAATAACAAAAAAAACATCCAACAACTTCTTCATTAGACAACAAAACACTCCTCCATCCTCTAACTTTTGCTTTAGTGGACAATTTAACATGATTTTTATTTTTTATTTTTTCACTTAAGAATCAATCTTTTTGTACTTAATTAATTTCATAATTACCTCTGTTGTCTTTGAAATATGGTTAAATTTTACTGCCAAACCATTAATAGAAAACTCCTTTCAGAGGATCTTCTGAATAAGGTGTTTACAAATTTCCAATTAAAGCATGTATAATCCGCTGGTGGGATTATCGTTGGTCAGTGACAGAAATCGAAATAATGCCAAATTCCAATTAGAATATTGATATGCATGTTAATCTGTGTTTGGAGCCAGGCTATAAATGAACACAATCATTCCTGTCATCATTCAGCTCCCAAATCAATAGAAGTGTTCTTTGCTATTCCTGCGGTTCACTTTTCCCCTACAGAGCACCAGCTCTGACACCAGCAGTATTTTTAGGGGGCATGTGCTGCCAGGGACTCCTCAGGCTAATGACCACTAACAAGTGCAGAACCTGAGGCCCTTTAATGAGTCAAAGGGAAATGGCAGGCGCTGTCTGGCCTTCAGTTCGTCAAGCGAACGCATTCAGCCGCCTCTACGGGCCGAGTGTCTCTAGGCTGTCTATACTGATCAAAAGGCCTGCGTGAAATCAAAGAAAGTGTTTGTGTGTGTGCGAATGTCCATCTGGGTGAACTTACGGGTGCTTGTGATCTGTCAAACCCTATGAATTGACTTAAAACTTACCTTCAATCTGAAGTATAATCTAGAATAAAGCTGACACAAAGACATATTAAAAAGAAATCATTTCCTTTTCATTTAGGATTGAGTAACAAAAAAAAAAAAAAAAAAAAACAGTGATTATGTAAATTAACTCTCACTGCGGGAAGCATAAGAGAGTTTTTGTTTTGGTTCCCGTACGCACTGAGGGGTGAGCGAGTTAAACGCTCTCCTTTGTGCCGAAGTGCTTGTGAGTGACACGGACCGGCAGTAATGAAGGACTCTGCTCATGAAACAAGCATAGCTTTTTTTTGTGTGGCTCTCCAGCTTTGTGCGAGGAAAGCTCTTTGAGTCACAGCCACAAGCTTTGTGTCCTGAAATAGTATTTTAATGAATTGTGTAACCATCTAGGAACATGCTGGGATCCATGCCGGCCAAAACCTGCTGCTCCACTCCACATTCGAAGAGACCAATCCATTCACAAGCATTGATTTGACAGACACTTTAGGCAGAAGTGTGCTTAATTGTGTTAAATGTGTTGGATTTGACAGACACTTTATGCAGCAAGTGTGCTTGATTGTGACAGACACTTGTTGATAGTATGCTTATATATATATTATATATATATATATATTATATATATATATATTATATATATAGATATATATATATATATATATATATAATTGCTGTAACACTTTAAGGTGTCCTTGTTACATATGTGGCATGTACTTACTATTATATTAACAATTAATTATGCATAATTACATGCAATTAAACCTAATCCTAACCCCAACCATATAGTAAGTACATTTAGTTAATTAATATTACTCCGTATTTAAATGTATAATTACACTGTAACAAGGACACCTTAAAATAAAGTATTACCAAAATTGCAAATAATATAATATTCCTGAAATAAGGCTACTTAAGTGACTTAAAGAGAGACACTTTCATTTCTATGTTTCTTAACACACTTAAGTACAGTTTTAAAAAGTGCATTTTGTAAATAATGTCAATTTATTAAGTCCAATTATTAAATATTAAGTCAATTTTTAATCATTTTTTTAATATTTTGTCATGCTTTAAGGAAGTACACTTATTTTGATGTGTTGACTAACATACTAAAGCACATGTAAAGTACTTGATTAGAATTTAAGTGCATTATATGATTTTACATTGAAAATTGATATATTTGAACTAAAATAACTAAATTGCAACTGCATTACTAAGGTGCATTTTCAAATATATTTAAATACATGATATACAAGTTTCAACAGAAATGGCATTAAAGTATATTTTACTTTATGATAAATTCTTGTCAGTACATTCAGTAACTTTAGTCATATTTTAAAGCCAATATAAGTAATTATGAAATTACTTATAAAGATGTACTGAAGTCCTACTTAATACAGATTCATAAATTTTTAATGGCATGCAATTAAGTGTTTAAAAAAATATTATATTCACTTATTTTAACAGCAAATTATGCATGCATTACATGCAACTAAACCAAGCCCTAATCCAAACCCTACAGTACATACTTGTTGTTAATTAGTATTACTCAGTACTTAAATGAAACTCTACACTGTCAAAAGGACACAAAAGGATACCATAAGTATATTGCTAAAGTCTGCTTCATTTTCATAAGGGGTAACATGAGAAGTGCCACAAAATAGTTCCAGCATTACTCAAAAAAGCACAAGCTAGGACAGAGACCACATTATCATCCCTATGTGAAGCAGGATAAAACATTATAAAAATATGTAAAGTCTGTGTATGTAATGAAGCTTATGGAAATGAGGAACGCTAGTAGACATAGTGCTGTCTGTACACCTGAGAGTGTGGGAATATGATATTAAATGTTTGGTCTGCATTAGTGTGTCAGTATAGTGATGGCAGTATTAGCAAAACTGGCTCTCATTACAAACAGTATTCATATTTTATAAAAAAAAAAAAAAAAAAAAAAAATAGTTTGCCGAATGAATTATGAAACTAAAATAAACGCTTAGACAGCAGATCTCACATTTGGCTAAATCCAGCTAGTGATAATATCAAACTAATTTCAGACTGTTTTATGATCTTTTCCCATACTTGTGATGTTAGAATAACATGACTCTGACATTCACATGTGTCTGAATTACAAAATATGTATAAAGTGGATAGTTCCATGTTTAAAGCTGTTGTAAAATGCCACTTTTATTCAGACAAGGCCATGCATATTATAACAACATTGTTTCATAGGTATAACATGCCTCTAAGTAAATTTTTTTATTTATATATATATATATATATATATACAATTCACTGCCTTTTCCAGCTGAAATGAACACTAGAGCCAGTAAAACACCAAAAAATTGTATTCTTTTTCACATAAATTATGATTACATGGGCAGATTAGAGACAAATAAAGACATATTTTTGTGTAGTTCCTTGCACAGTTTTATGGCCTCAAAACATAGTGCATGATTTGTAAACTAATACATTTTCACTTTTGCATCACATGAGCAGCTCCATATGTACCTTTTTTTCTGACATAGTAAAATTGCTTATTAGCACACCTGGTACAGTATTGCACTTGGGTACGAGTCCCATGCAAGTCATGATAAAAGTGCTCAAAGACTTGTAGAAACAAGCTAAAATGGCATGGTTACTTCAGAAAATGTGCTTTTATCTTTTGTTTATGCTGTTGGTCAGGTTTAGGTATGTTGCATTCAAATGTGAACCTTTAAGTTAACACCAGTTAATTTCCAAACTGCCATGAAGCCGAACAAACCGCAAAATTAACCATCGCCAGATTCACATTGAAACTGAATGTACTTTTAGTGCCACTCGCTGGAACTTTCATTTTGAACGTGTCACGAGCATCCTAATTTTCACAAAATCATAGTTTTTCCAATGAGCCTGGTTTGGATAATAATGCGCCATCATATTACTACTTTTACTGTCAAATATAAATAGCCTATACAGTTAGTCTTGAACTGCATTTCTTGCCAGAACATTCTCAGTAACTATAAAGTGTAATTTTATACTGAACAAAGTATTTAATTTTTTTTTTTTTCATTTTGCCACCATGTTATAAAACCAATATCCAACTCAAAATCATGCAGTGAATATGGTTAAAGGAGTTTTAGGATAAAATCAGTGTATCGCACAACCTTAAGTGGCTTGTTGATGTAACATTTGTCTGGAAGAGCTGTTTTGAGCTATGCACACTAGGCTACATAACTTTACATTGTATTTACAGTTTGGAGTCCAAACAACAAATCATATCTCGAGCCATTAGATGCTTATTTTGTAGAGTACAAAACTTAAAACTATTACTATATAAACTTCTCACACTGGCTTTGAACAGAATGGGGGTTATGGATGTGTGTGTGTGTGTGTGTGTGTGTGTGTGTGTGTGTGTGTGTGTGTGTGTGTGTGTGTGTGTGTGTGTGTGTGTGTGTGTGTGTGTGTGTGTGTTCGAGCAGCGTGAGAATGCTGTGACCCTGCTTTGTGCTGCAGATGAGATGAGGAGGGGGACGAGAGCCTGGCCCTCTACGCTGTGACAAACGCCACACGGCTTTGTGCTGCTCCCTCGGGACGATCGGCGGGGAGGAGACAGTGTGGAGGATCCCAGAACAAAAAAGACAGAGTTAAAGTGATAGAGATATATTGACAAAAGATTGAAAGGATGAAGAGCGAGAGAGAGTGACCCGGTGAAGCACTGACATTTTTTTTTTCAGATACTGTTATGAAACACTGTGGGGGAATACATTCAACATTATTGTTAGAATGACTGACACATTAAGGTTTTTTGTGATTGTGGTTATATAACATAGCACTTCTCTCCCATGCTACATTCAGACTGTAAAACATTAAATGCATTTAGGAAATGATGAAATCTTTTATATAACCTGCAAATTTGCTCTTTTTATATAGGGTAAATGGCCATTAATCAAGCTTATTAAAACTAATTGACCCATTTTGCTTCTGCTAACTAGTCGGTTAAATTTAGGGTAGGCGGTTCAGTATTATAGAGCATTAAAACTAGAGCAAACTGCCATGATATGTACAACAGCCAACAGGATAAAATGGTGCTGGATTGAAGTTCATCTATTTCGAATAAAACTGAACATGATTTTAGTGCCATTTCCATAGAAACTGGCTAAAAAAATAAATATATATATATATATATATTTAACACTGCAGTCTGTTTATGGTATATAAAAATTGCTAAAAATTGCTCATTCAGAAATTTAATATATATATATATATATATATAAATACTGCATATATATATATCTATATATATATATATATATATATTTAACACTGCAGTCTGTATGTTTTACAAGAAAATACTAATCCAGTTTTTCTTCTTCAAAATTTTGCAAATTCATTATGTTTGCCATATATATATATATATATATATAAATACATACATAAGAAGTGTAAATAATATATATATATATATATATATAATTGTGAAATTTACTTGCAATTTCTGTGTGAAAATTGTTTTAACACTTTTTGGTTTGTACACTAAAAATAAATAAATAAATACATAAGAAGTGTAAGTAAAGCAAATATTATTTGGAGTACATTCTACAAATAAAAAAAAAAAATCTGTAAAAAAAACCTTTACAAATAAACAAAATTCTATTTTTCTACTTGAAAATTTTCAGGTTTATTGCAATCTGTTATGTGCCTTCAGGGGCGCTCCCAAGTTGTGAGTTTATATGGTAAAGTAAAGTAAAGTATTGTTTAGTTTAGTTTAGTTTAGTTTAATTAAAGTATAGTATAATATAATAATACTATATAATAGTATATAATAAATAAAAGTATACAGTATAGTATGATGACAGAGGGTACTATTAATCTAAATGCATCATGAAAATTCAAATGGTTCATGAAGTGAAAGAAAATAAAATGCAGCAACCACTTATTTATTTATGTATTTATTAATTTTTTTCATTTATGAAATTTATCTACTATTACATTTTACAAGGAAAAAATATTTCAATCTTTCTGCTTCATTTAATTCAGTGTTACCTGCCATTATTTGTGATGGAGTATTATTGGAGTATGGTTTTCAAGAAAATAATATTAAATTTTTTCTACTTACAAATTTTTTTTTTTTTTTTTGGTGGGTATAGTTATTATTATTAATTGTGAAAATTGTGTTTCAGAATTGTTTTCTTCTTTGTAGAAGTTTTTTTTTTTTTTTTTTCTTTTTTTTTAGGCGTAGCCTATTTTTATACTTCATCACTTCTCTCCCATGCTCTGTTTAGACTGAAACTTATTAATTGCATTTTGGAAATGATGAAATCCTTTATATAACCTGTCCGGGCCACAAACTCATAATAGCTTGGCTCCGCCCTCCAATAAAAGAGCTTCCTTTGTTTGGTCGTGCAGTTTATCTTTGTATTTTTTATGAAGCAGAAATGCCAATTAATCAAGCTCGTTAAAACAAGTTGACCTATTTTCCCATCTCTCTCTCTCTCTCTCTCTCTCTCTCTCTCGCTCCGTGCCTGGTGCAGTCCTGCCCTAAATGCTGGCGATTAACCCAGATGCACTATACTTGGATTTCCAGGGTCTTATTTCACGTGGCCTCCTGAATACTTAATGGGCAAAGCCGTGGGAAAGCAGGTGAACTGATCTAAAGGGGCGAGGCTGAACAGGATCAATATTAATGACAAGCTCCTTTCTCTCCCTAATTAGCCTTGAAGATGCATCACGTTAGCTGTTCAATCAGACTGGCGGAAAAGTCACATTTCAACACAGGCAGCTGAAATTCATTAGCCGAGAATTAGAAAGACACAAGGGAGGTCAATCTAGAGAATTGAATAAATACTGGTTGGGGAGCTGTGCTGCTTTCAGAGCTTTGTTCATCAGTTAATGTGGATATAGTGGGCTGTTATCAACTTGATGAATTACTATTATGGTAAAACGGAGAGCTTTCTTAACATTACACAGATTTATTATTATTATTTTAATAGGATTTACATTTAAACCGTTTTTACTGTTTTACAAATACATGGCAATTTTGACTCCCTTTTTTTTTTTAACTGAAATAGTATTTTCTTGTAAAATGAACTCAAATACTATTTGTCTTATTTCTAACTTGAAAAAAAAAATACAAACAATTACAAATAAATGCCAAATAACATTGAATTAAACATGAAATTCTGAAGTAGAAAGACTGAAATTGCATTGTCTTGTAAAACATAGTCCAATAATGAAACATACTCCAGCAATCTGTTATATTTTCCACTTAGGAAAAATATTATTGTGCAGTTAATGCAATGGTTAATGAGAAATAACAACAAATCCTTTTCTTAAAGCATTAATTACATTTATTTTACTTTTCATTTTAGTATAGTAATGTATTTTAGGTCAGTTGTATTAGTAAACTTTTTATAAACAGTTTATAATAAACTGTAATGAACAAACCTGAATTATTTTTAAAATTAATATTAACCTAAATCTATAAATGCCATAAAAAGGTGTAGTTTATGATACCCGATACTTTACCTCATGTTAACAAATTGCAAAGACTATTTATTGATTTCTCTCTCTCTCTCTCTGTGTGTGTGTGTCATTTTTAATCAATTTTAAAAGAAATCATCCATTCAAGGCTGTGTGTTACAGTTAAGGGTTATTTGGCATTGCATAATGCCTGTAAACACCCATTATTAGTGGTAAAATCACTATCCAGCCTTTCGCACCTTTATTGTGTGACAGAAGTAGAAGAAAATAATGCAAAATCCTCCATACTAATTTCAGTGTCAATCATTGTTCGCAAATTATTATTATTATTATTATTATTTAAGTTTACTGAAGTCTAAAAAATGATATTATTTTGTTATTTATTTACTTAACTTTTTATTATTTATTTATTATAATTTTTTATTTTTTTTTTTGGAAGTGAGCACACACATACACACACTTGAACATGAAATAAAATGGCAATAGTTCTCTGCGTGTTCTGTGTGTCTTTAAAGAAGTGAGAACGGATGCAGCCCAGACAGCAACATAGTGTTGGCCCAGATCCGGCCCACATCTGGCCTGCATGAAATCCATGCGGGCCAGATGTGGGCCGGTTCTGGGCTGAAACTGCTTGCTGTCTGGGAAGTTTTGGCTGGATTTGGCAGAACAGTCTCGCACTGCTCTCAGCCCTGTCTGAGAGAGAAAGCCGGAGCGGGACAGAGAGAGGAGGGGATTACGGGGCTGGGACTCGCTCAGGGATCTGTAGGGGGAAGCTGTCAGAGGTCATGGCCTCTTCCTCTGCTCCGGCTGCGGGGTTGCCATGGGCCGCAGGTTTTGTGCCGCCGACTCAGTGTGTGCCACTGGAGCATGAAACACTCAGACACAAACACCAACAAGCAGTGTGTGTTTTTCCTGCATCGCCTCCTTTGTTGTGTCTTGCAAAAGTTCTCCAGAAAAGCTAAAGAATGCCACTGACATATAAATGAGAAAATCCTGCCAGACGTGCAGAAGAACTGACTAAAACTGACACAAACGAACAAACAGGTCATCAGTTTTATTATTGCTCATACGAACTAACTCATGAGCCTATTCAACTTTAGTGAATAAGTAAACACACCATTCATGCAACAGATATGAATGAGTTTATATTTTGCAGCTTTTAGAGAGCACGCCATACTTTTTAAATCAAAAATTTGAAAAAAGTATAATAATAAATTCCAGGAGACCTCCTTTATATATATATATATATATATATATATATATATATATATATATATATATATATAATTCATTTTATATTAATGTTTAAAAAATAAATAAATAAAATTCATTTTAAAATAAATAATAAAAAATAAATAAATAAAAAATAATCAAAATGCTCATGCTGTGATCAAAATAATCTTTTTTAAATAGATGTATATTATAATAAGCAGTACAACATTTAATTTTTCAACTGATAATAATCAGAAATGTTTCTTGAGCAGCATATTAGAATGATTTCTGAAGATCATGTGACACTGAAGACTGGCGTAATGATGCTGAAAATACAGCTGCACATCACAGAAATAAATTATAGTTTACAATATATTCACATAGAAAACAGTTATTTTAAATTGTAATAATATTTCACAATATTACTGTTTTTGCTTATTTTTTTTTTTATCAAATAAATAAATAAAAAAACATTATAAAAACATATAACCAATAAAAAAAAAAAGAAAAAAAAGAATAAACATTACTAATTTATTTAAAACAATTTTTTTTTGTTGTTGTTGTGACTGGTTGTTGTTGTTTTTTGCTCTGAACAATTACATGGAGCCCATTGCACCCTCTTAATGAACCAAAACACCCATTATCTTTTTGCTCTGAACAATTACATGGAGCCCATTGCACCCTCTTGTGGCCCCAAGGCTCCCAGTAGCTACAAATAACACACTCGCTACAGTAATAACCTCCAGTAACCTTGAAATGAACCAGAAGAGGTGTGAGAACCCTGATTTACTCACATGAACATCGCTTTTGTTTTATTCAGTAAAAATCTCTTATATCTCCTCTGTAAAGAACTTGCATCATGAGGTGAAAAATAATTCATAACATCATGCTTATAAATATCAATCAGTTATACCAGTAAAAGCAATCTGCCTGTAAAATCAGTCCATATGCCGCCTGGACGTCCGGATCACGGGGTGAAGCTGTAACAGAAGAGGCTAAAACAGCATCAGGAAAGTATGCACGGTAAACCTGAATCCTGCAGGTGCCCTGTGTCCCGAACACCTGAACCAATCCTCGCCGAACAAGCGTCCACTGTCCCTCTGTTTGCACCCCTCTCCCCCTTCTCTTTGCCCAGGTGTATAGTGATAATGCTTAGTCAGGGCAGAGAGTTTGGAGCTGAAAAAGGCTCAGGGTGGGGGAGCTGATTACCACAAACACTGCGCTTTGACTCGGCAGCCGTATTCTCTCCCAGCACGCAAAAGGCATCATTGTGTGTGGCTCCCACAGGGACCTGCCTAAATGCCGCTTTTCAGCATTCAGCCGCTCGATGGCTGACAGGCAAACTTGTTTTGGGGGTGGTTGTTTTAAAAGATTTATGTGAAGCCCACTTTTTCCCAGGACACATGGTAATGTCCGAAGGGCCCTTGGGGCAATTAGGCAACAGATAATTAACTTTGTTGAAATGAATGTGTGAATGGGAGCTTTCTTCTGCTGCTGTCCTTTGCGTGATACTTGGGCCATCATCGACATTGCAAGCAGAGACAGAAATGTTCTTCTAAGGAGTCCAGTATTAGTGCCATCTTGACGCTGAGCTTTCTTTCTATATCCTCCGAAGAAACAAAGGAAATTCTGGAGCGCCTGAGTAATCCAACAATGCTTGAAGGAGATATTTAATAGTTCTTAAATGATGCAATAAGACAAACACAACCGAACAAAGCTTAAATGCTCACTGCACCATTTCAAAGCTATTTGATCTAAAAAAAAAAAAAAAAAAAATTAAAACATTGGCACGTCCTTGTCTGAACAATAATGGTGAAGTTAAACCATTCGTCTCTATAGGGGCTGAATCAGCAACTGAAATCCTCCATACGACATCCCTGAACTTTAAAGAAGCCCAGTAAACAATGGATTAGTACAATATTGTCAACACAGTGGATGGTTTGAGATCAGCCTGATGATTTTTTTTTTTTTTTCAACAAACAGAAGAGGAAGTTCAGGCCAACTGATACAGCAATGGATGAATTCTGCTCTAACCAACTCTAACTGAAACCAGACCACTGTTAAACCAGCACAGTCATACTGGCTAGATGCTTTTCAATGGATTATTCATTCAGTGACTTAATGTGTGTGTGTGTATATATATATATATATATATATATATATATATATATATATATATATATATATATATATATATATATATATATATATATGTGTTTTATTGTGTGTGTGTGTGTGTGTGTAAAAAAATGTATAAAAGCTATATTAAAATAAAAAAAGCACAGTTTAACAATAAAAATTAATCAAATTACAATAAAAATCAACTCAAAATTGAAATGTAGCCTTAGTTAGTAGCTCAATGATGCTAAAATAAATGATATATAAAATGCATACAAATGTGTGTGGGTGTGTGTGTGTGTGACACCCAAAATGTATGCCATTGTATTAAACAGTATTAATTTCAATAAATAAACAAATAATCCTTATCAGTGATCTCTAACCAATAGTATTTTTCTTTGTATATTTTTCATTCCTCAGATGTCAGTGAACCAAAAAAAGCAACGGTTGGTAAATTATGTTCATGTATATTCTCTACGACACCACAGTGGTGTAACTGTAGATGGCTGCCTCACTCAGCTTACATAACACAGTTCATCTGGGCTTTGATGTGCCTTGCTCTCGGAGCAGCAGTTACAAAACCTCGACTTCAGAAGTCACGACCGAGTTAACTGACAGTGGTTTAGGTCGTTAGCTTCTGATGTGCTCGCCTGTTCAAACCCAGCTCAAACTAACCACAACATCTTGCGTGGTGGTTATGGATCTGCTCAGGGTGGAAGTGGGTGAGGAAGACTGTGACTGCAGGGCTGGGCTTATCAACAACCAGGAGCAACAGTAAGCCACACTGCACCTCCCCGTGCCAACCAACCGCCGCTGTCTGGCAGGATTTTACCAACTGTAAGCATTGTTCATGGCCGCTATGAATTATGGTATGCTATTGTGTGTGTGGTTAATGTTTTCATTGGCCAGTGACATTAGATAAGCACGTCTGAAGTATGCAAAACAGTTCAAACCTCCAGAGGTAAATTACATATCACATCTAATAACACAAAGCATTGTGGAAAGGAAAGGTGCAAACGAATGTGCACTTGAAGTGTACTTCAGATCTTTAAAGTGCATGACAGCTGTTCATGCAGATAATATAATATTATTGAAATAAGAGACACTTTCATGACTATGTTTCTTAAGTAGACTTTTAAAAAGTGCACTTTGCAATAATGCCAAATGAAAAGTTTAAATAATCTCTTGTTGGGCTTTTTTAAAGTGCATTTATTGTGACGTGTTGACAAGCATACTGAACTGCAACATGTTATTTGATATTACATTTAAAGTCCATTTATTTCAAATGTACTAAACTGCAACTTCATCATTACAGATACAGTCGAGGCCAAAAATATTGGCCCCCTTGGTAAATATGATCAAAAAAGGCTGTGAAAATTCATCTGCATTGTTAATCCTTTTGGTCTTTTATTTAAAAAATTCACACAAATGTATCCTTTCATTGAATAATAAGAATTTAAAACGGAGGGGAAATATCATTATGAAATAAATGTTTTTCTCTAATACACATTGGCCACAATTAATAGCCCCCTTTTATTCAATACTTTCTGAAGCCTTTATTTGCCAGTTTAACAGGTCTAAATGTTCTCCTATAATGCCTGATGAGGTTAGAGATCACATGACAAGAGATCAGAGACCATTCCTTCATCCAGAATCACTCCAGACCCTTCAGATTCCCAGCTTCTCCTCTTCAGTTCACTCCTCTCAGTTTCCGTAGGGTTCAGGTCAGAGCACTGGGATTGTCATAGAAGCTTGGTTTTGAGCTCAGTGACCCATTTCTGTGTTGTTTCTGAGGTTTGTGTTTGGGTTAATGTACGGTTGGAAGATCCAAACATGGTCCATTATAAGATTTCTAACAGAGTCAGTCACTTACTGATTTTTTTTATCTGTTGGTATTTGATAGAATCAAAGATGCCATTTATCTAAACAAGATGTCCAGGACCTCCAGCAGAAATATAGACCCACAACATCAAAAATACAGCAGTATATTTCATTGTACACATGGGGTACCCATCTTGAGTGTTTGCTGCTAAAAGCTCATTTTTTTAGTTTCACCTGATCATAGAAGCCATTCCCATTTAAAGTTCGTGTCTGATAACTGAATATGCTTTAGTTTGTTTTTGAATGAGCTAAGAGAATTTTTCTTGTAACCCTCCCAAACATCATGTGTTGATGTAGGTTCTGTTTGACAATTTTTTAAAGGTTTTCTGAACCAGAGACTCCACTATTTTCTGCAATTCTCCAGCTGTGGTCCTTGGAGAGTCTTAAGCTTCTCAAACTCTCCTTCTCACCGCACATTAGGATGATTTAAACACACGTCCTCTTTCAGGCAGTTTCGTAACATTTTGTGTTGATGGGAAATTCTTAATCATTGCCCTGATGGTGGAAATGGGAGTTTTCAGTGCTCTAGCTCTTTTCTCAAAGCCACTTCACTAATTTGTGAAGCTCAATTATCTTTAGCTGCACATCAGAAATATATTCTTTGGTTTTTCTCATTGTGATGGATGATTAAGAGAATTTGAGATTTGTTTTCCCTCCTCTTTATATTTCTGTGAAACGGGAAGCCAGAGCTGGATGACTTCATGTTTATAATCACCCTGGAGTGCTCAGAATTGTGAATATGAATGGGAATATACTTCTGAGATATTTTACTCATAAGAATTTACAAATAATCCAAAAAAACCAACAAACCAGAAAAACATAAAAACAATAATTACATAACCACACATCCCAAATATTATAAATATTATACATTTTTTTAAATAAAAAAAATAAAAGACCAAAAGGATAAACAATGCAGATGAATTTTCACAGCCCTTTTTGATCATATTTACCAAGGGTGCCAATATTTTTGGCCTCAACTGTACATTTAAAAACCTTTAAGAAATGACCATCAAGTTTTAAAGACATATTTTAAAGACAAGAACTAATTATAAAGATGCAATGAAGTCTTACTAAAGTGGGTCAAAAAACAATCTTAAGTCCAACAAATTGCATTTAACATAAATGTAAAATACATATTATTTAATTTGCTATCAAGGTGCAATTAAGTGATTGAAACAGTGTTATCTTAGTATCACTGAGGTATTTAGAGAGAGAGAGAGAGATTATTAAATTATATTCACTTTCATTTAAGTTTTAGTTATTTTAGTTAAACAAAATTAAAATGAGAAATGTTGCCTTGACAATTAGTTGAAATATGTATTTATTCATTTACATTTTATTTCACTTAACCTTTATTTAAAGTAATGATATAATTATTTTATATAAAAATATAAAAATATTTTTTTTTTTACAGTTTTAATTTTAGTTAATGATAATAACCCTGGTCTGAAAACATTACATTCAGTTCTCACTTAAGTATATTCTTTTAAATTACATTATTTCCATAAGTTATTTTCTTAAAAGTGTGATAAACTGACTTATTTGAGTCAATATCTAAAACTAAAAAATAACCACCAGTCTCCTCCATACTACTCAAAAATACCTGATTACATCGTCTCTCCAGGGGCCTCCAGCCTTCTTAAAAAGACCCGCTGACAGCCGACACGTGTGGCAACATTTCCCAGCGCCCCTCCTGATCCATTAACTACAGCCATCCTGAAGTGCACGGCTCTTTAATGCTCAGAGCTTGACTTATGAGCTGTAGGTAGCAATAAAGGTGAATGAAGTTGTGTTGAGTTTGGACTCAGGCCTACGTCGGCAAACTCAGACTCTGAACCAGACTCTTGTAGCAGCAACATCCAGCGAGAGTCAAACATGTTGCGTGTTTTGTACTCTTACACTGATTTAGAAACAACCAAACACTCAAAAATTGCTAGAAAATTTAACAATTATAAAGAAACAGAAAGTAACACGGTGAATTAAACAGGATTTTTTAGGAAGAATATATATATATATATATATATATCAACTTTTACAAAACTGCATTTTTGCACAAAACTCATTCATCAAGTTCATCAAGAAAAACTTTTTTGACTTGAGAAAGTCTAACTAGACAGATTGAATTATTTTTAAAATATTTACGGCTGAATATTTAAACATTTAAGTCGCTTTAAGTTTTAAGTTTGAAGATTTCGGGCCCTATCATACACCCGGCGCAATGCGACGCAAGGCGCATTTTCCCGTTCAGTGCCACGTCGTTTAATTAGCAAATGCATTTGCGCCCATTTATGCACCCATGGGCATGCTGGTCTAAAAAAAGAGGTGTGTTTAGGCGCATTGCTATTTTAAGGAGCTGAAAACAGACTGCCCCATAGATCAACTCAAACCTGGTCTAAAGTCTGCCGCAATGTTTTTTTCTTTGTTATTTAAAGAGCGTGTTAGTATAGGCGGGTCCACAACGCGTGCACACGCTACTTATTAAAAAAAACGAAAAACAGCAGCACACAAACATGCCAAATATTAAAAATTAAAGGATTGCAATGCATAAGAATTTTTTGTAGGCTAATTAAATATAAAAATGTATACATGTCATAATGGATAGTCATCGCATCAGAATTAGGCTATCTATTTGCTCTCACACGAGTAGCTCCGTTTCATCTCGGAGACATGTTCTGTCTTTGCGCTTGCCAAATTCCGCCGTATAAATAGCAAATCCGTCATGGCACGAGCGCAACTGGCTCTTAAAGGGAATGGAAGATGAGACTCTGATTGGTTTATTGCACGTTACGCCCAAAAAACACCCATTACTTATTAAGAGAATAGGGGCAACCCGTTTAGACCATGCGCCCGGGAGCGCCAACCGTTTTTCCGTCGTTAAAATAGCAAAAGTGGATTTGGACACGCCTGAGTGCACCTGCGCCGTGCGCTTTACACTTTGCATTAAGATCGTTAAAATAGGGCCCTTCAAGATTTAAATGCAATGTTGTTAAGATGGTCATGATTCAGCACGTTGTTCTAGCGTGTTAAGCATGCTAAAAATGTTGCTAGCATGTTTTATCACACTGTTAGCATGTTTTACGTGTTTTCATTATTTTTCAGTGTGTTGTTAGCATGTTTCACACAATTTTCAATAGAAATGACACTGAAGTATATTTTAGTTGACCACAAATGTTGTTGTTTTAAAAGTATACTAAAGTGTACTAAAGGGATTAGTTTACCTGAAAGAGAAAAACTGACAATGGTGGACATTAATGTTAGTTCAAATGTGCATGTTTTAGCATATTGTTATCATGTTGCTAACAGGTTTAACATGTTTAGCATGTCGTTGGCGTGTTTTAACACATCACTAGCATGTTTGATTCAACACTGATGGCTAATTGAAATGAATTTGTACAATTCCATGTGTATGTTTTTATACAATCGGCTTGGATTTGCATTTATACTCTTTAATAAAAATTGTATGTCTCTTTGTACAAATCACATTTTACAAATTGTGTACAAATTGAGATTTTGTCTTATCTTCTCAAGATGACAGCTACTCTCTCGTTGTGTCGATGCTTGAAGCCGCTGTACACAGTGCAAAGTTTTTCTGTCCTTACATTAGTTTCTTGTCAGATTATATGATATGACTCTTGGGAGATCCTGGGTTAAACTCAAGGCAGACTGTGACGCATCAGCTGTTACTTACGTCAAACCAAACCATGCACATCTGAGGAGTCTGATCACGATTGACAGCTTTCACTGGCCTTCAGTCATCTCACATTCTGACATCCTTGATGACACATAAAAACTGAAATGCTGCACAAACTCTCACAGGCGCTTCTGCTAATGCTGCCAATGTTTTGAAAAGAAAAGAAAAAGGCCAGAGTGCCTGAGGTCTGTCATGTCTGAGTGAGAGAGAGAATTTGTTGTTTTCAGAGCAAAATCTGAATAAATTTGATGATACCATCGTAAGGTGGAGGGGAAACTAATTTACGAGGTTTTTAATATCACAAATGATACAAATTAGGTATCATCATTTTTCAATTTTCAGTAAACCTCTTTTGTGCAACTATTTGTTTGGCAAAAATACATGGATTTAGTTTTTATTTGACTGAAAGTTTCTTTAAATGTTTATGCCTACATTTGATAAGCAGAAAAATCAAAATACACAACAAAGAAATTCAATAAATAAATGAATAATAATAATAATTTTAGAGAAAAAAAGATTATTAATAAAAATGATAATAATAATAATAATAATGTGAAAAAGGGGATAATAATAATAATAATAATAATAATAATAATAATAATAATAATAATAATAATAATGTGAGAACGAAATGGAAATAAATAATAATGTGAAAAAATATGCATATCAAATATCGAATTGTACATCATCAATAGTGCAAATTCTTACTAAAATTTAACTAATTTAATGCTTTTAGATTACTAAAATTTAATTTAGCCATTAAAACACAGTCCAGAAAAAAAATAATAATAATAATTCTAGAGAAAAAACAAAAAACAAAAAAACAGAATTGGGGTGGGGGTGGGGGGGTTGAATTTACATTAAATTTAATCAGATAATTCATACCGAGACACATTAATAAAAATCTGTTTTCAATCACATTTTAAAACCAAGTTTATTTCCTGTTCAGACGTAAAATCTTATGCCTTCCATCTCGCTCAGATTCTGAGAACTAACAAAATGACTAGTCCCTCCATTAACGCCCCTCTGACCCGTAGATTTCTCGTCTATATCTAGATATTACAAACTGCGGAAACAAGCTACGCAATGAACTCTGCAGCCAGGGAATAAAAAGAAAATACATATTAGAGGATATATTTAAACACAAACATGAGGTCACTCCAGCGAGCAGAGCTGAAATCCCAGAGCCGATCCGCTGCTGTTTGTTTTTATAGCACGGATTCGCAGACGTAAGCCCAGGTGAACATACAGTACTTACTCGTGCCAGTCTCGGGTGGCTCTTCAAGGTATGTGTGCCTTACTGTGTTTAAACGCTGCACACTTTCAAAAGCACACAGCTCAAAAGATTTAACTCTCAGGAGGAAAGTTCAAACACGGCATGTACAATTATATTTTACAACTGGAATAACACCCTTCTTTTCCTGTTTTTCCTTCAAACCGAGACCTGAAACATACTCTAGTGAGTAGATGATGATGCAAATGATAATAAACTTCAGTTTGAGGTGATAAAGTTACTTTCAAATGTTTATACAAATAAAATGAAACGTGTTACATATAAACGTGTTTTTAACATTTCTGAGCAAGACTCTCTCCGAACTGTTTGTTTGTGAAAAATAAATGCAATGTGCACTTGTAGTGTACTTCAAAGTATAATAGAAATATGTACTTGCAGATAATATAATAAACAAAATATAAGGCCATTTAACTGAGAGACACACAAATAAATTAAGTGCACAGAATAAATTACATAAAAGGTAATTGTGAGTTTTTATTCCACAATTCCAACGTTTTTCTCAGAACTGAGTTTGTATCTCGCAATTCTGACTTTTTTTCCTCACAATTGCGAGTTTATATTTTACGATTTCAACTTTTCTGAATTGCCAGTTAATATCTCACAATTCTTTGTATCTCATGTGCGCAATTCTGACTTTTTTTTTCCTCCAGAGAATGGACTTTTTTCAAAATGTGTTAGTTTAAATCTCACAATTATGACATTTTCTTTTATATAGAGTATATATCTCTTGATTTTGACTTTTCTTCTTAAAATTATCTTGCAATGCTTTATATCCTCAAATTCTTACTTTATATCTTGCAATTCTGCCTTTAAATCTCACTATTCAGACTTTTTTTCATCAGAATTGCTAGTTTGTATCTCATAATTTGGAATTCCGAATTGTGAGACAAAAAGTCAGAATTGTGAGATATAAACTATGCCACTCTTACACTTTTGAGTGCTTACGGTTTCTACTTTGGTGGTTTTACATTTAGCTCTAGTGTCTCATTATGAAGCAGTGCTTGTGTTCTCCTGTATTTATAGGTTGCTTAGCACAAAGACCACTGCTAAATGAATAAATGTAAATGGCGTAATGTGAGAGTGTTGGTTTGCGATACTCATGTTTGTAGATCCATTGTCTCCCTCTGTTTTGAATTTTAGCATTCGATTGCTTACATTTTGTGGTGCAGCGATGGAAATTTGAACATGAGAAGAAACAGAAATGAGAGGACTGTCTGAACAGGAGAGGAATGGAAACAAGTGGTTAGAAAACAATGGCTGGGAATGTATGCAGTCGCCTAAAAAGCCTGTGCAAAACACAGTTTTTAACATGAGAAATGGGCTAATGGCTCCAGCTAGTGCTTCTAATGGAAGTCATGCGCTGTGAGCGTGCTCGAGTTTATCAGATGCAATTTGTGCACTTCAAACCGTGCCATTTATAGGGCACAACTCTCTCGCTCGCCCTCACTTGCTTTCACTTTTCCTGTTGAACATACAGATACACACAGATCTACGTATCCTGCTTTCATTTGTCACAGTCACACAGGAACTGATTGAGTCTTATCTTTCTGAGATATATAGCTTTTGTACATCACGTTCATTCTCTTTATCAGATCCCTCAAGCGGTGTTACGAGAAGGACACAAATAACTGTATGTACTCAGCTGACTGGATTTATCTTGATTCATGCTTGTGCAGGCATTACTCATTCTAATAAAAAGGTCAAAATGTTCCATTACAACACTGTAATTCAACCATGCAGCCGATTAAATAATCAGCCACAAAAAGTGACCCATTCCTCACTTGAAAAAGCTTCCAGATCACTGATAATCTTTGGGTTTCATGCTGCCACTGCTTTCTTTAAATCCCACCAAATATTTTCAAAAAGATTTAAATCTGGAGAATGAACCGGCCACTCAAGAACATCCTGCGACTGATCCCTGAACCAAGCATAAGGCACAAAGAAACACACACACACACACACACACACACACACACATCCAAATTCACACCCCACTCTATCCTTAAAATAACACTGTACCAGCTTTCAGGACTGTCTTTAACAGCACAACAAAACACCTCACCAGAGAGACCCGCCAACAGACACATGCAGCGAGTGTGTGTGTGTGTGTGTGTGTGTTTGTGTTACAGATGACACCTCACTACACTGCTCCTCTTGTGCAGCAGATGGCCAGAGACATAAAACAAGATCTGGCTTCTGGGAGTCTAGTTTTGGTCTTGAGGTCATTGTGTTCATCTCACCGGATGGCTGTGTGTCTGCATGCCAGCTCATCTGAACGGAGAAGTGCTTCACTAAATCTTTCTGCTGGAAAGCACGTATTATTAAGATCGTCCTCATTTCATCACATCAGCACAACTGCCTCAGTGTCCACAGAGTGGGTTTCATCTATCTATCTATCTATCTATCTATCTATCTATCTATCTATCTATCTATCTATCTATCTATCTATCTATCTATCTATCTATCTATCTATCTATCTATCTATCTATCTATCTATCATCTATCGCCTAAGAGGGAACATGATAATTTAAGTATAGTTAACTAGTTGCAGGTTAACTTAGACTTAACTAAATTCATTCATTCATTCATTCATTCATTCATTCATTCATTCATTCATTCATTCATTCATTCTGTGATAAAAAGCACAGCTTTTGCATAAAATTTTCTGAAATTAATTGGCTCAGAATTTATTATTATTATTATTATTATTATTAATTTACTTTTATTTATTTATTTATTTATTTATTTATTTATTTATTTCACATGATATATAAGGGATTCATGAATGGAGTATGGTTAACACATTTGATGATTCCCAGAAATGAATGCACATTAAACATTTGTAAAAAGTGTACTTTTGTGCAATAGTTAGTCTATTACAACTTTCCATGCATAAGTGCCCGTGTTTTGACAAACCATGCACAATAAAAAAAATAAAATAAACAAAATGCTTTGATCAACAAAATGCATTCAGAGTTATAAAAACTTAAATAAAAAAATAAAAAATAAAATAACTGAAGTCCAAGGAACACAGATCAACAAGTTTGATTAATTTGAGATCACTGCTGGTATTTGCACAGTCTGTTTTAGACATACCATTATACTGCCAGCCATCCTTTTAATTGTAGGTCCATAAAGTCTTTTAGTGTATGTCAGTGTGAAGACACTAAACATGTAGGAAATCCCAAGAGATTTCTGCATGCTTCCCAACATCTCTCTCAACATCCATGCAAGGATTTTGGGCATCAGTGGGTTACAGGCGGCTGAAAACAAAGGAGAAGAGGGGATAATGCGCTGAGAGCAGAGGAAGGATGAAAAGGGGTTTGCTGGAGCTTTTGTCTGGACTCTGTCCAGCGTAATAAGTCCACCTTTTCACTGGTCAACAAGACCATCCTGACCAGCTGCAGCTTTCTCCCATAGCAACCGCTGCATCAACCATTCCTGTGCTGTTTAGTGACAGACTTAACGTCAGTAGAACCATGTTGAGTGAGTTGAAATTGCATTGCACCTTAAACTGAATATATATATATATATATATATATAAACAAACCTTAAGCACTGTAAATACATTAATTTCTGAAAACAATATGTGTAGTTCCTATGGAAGCCCATTTCCAACTCTGAATAAAAAATAAAACAGGGTAAATTGCAACTTTTTGTCTCACAATTTTGACAAATATATCGCAGAGCACCAACAGACGAGACTGTTGCATGAAAAAAAGTCTCAGCTTTCAAATATTGTAATTTAGTAAGAAATTAAATCTATAAATACCATTTTGAAAGTGATGTGACGTGTGGATAAGTATGGTGTCCCATATTTGGAATTTGTGCTCTGCAAGTGCACAGACACAGCAGTAAATAGTGAACAAACACACACACACACACACACACACACACACACACACACACACACACACACACACACCTGGAGCAGTAAGCAGCGGTTGCCTTGCCTTGAGAGCGCTGTACATTCACTACAATCCCTGGAGGGTATCAAAACTCAAACCTGTGACCTTTTGGTTACAAGCCCGGCTCTCTAACCATTAGGCCACGACTGTGGCTCTTTTTCCCCACTTTTTTCTCAGAAGTGTGAGATGTAAACATGCAATTGTGAGTTATAAAAGAAAATAAGGCTATTTTCTTGCAATTGCAAGTTTACATATTTTTTTTTTTTATCAAAATTGCGGGATATAAACTTGCAGTTCTGACTTTTATCTCACAATTGCATTTATAACTCGCAACTCTGAGAAAAACATCTGATTCACAAGTTTATTTTATGCAATTCTGAGAAGAAGAAAAAATCGGAATTTTTTTTTTTTTGTTTTTTTTTTTTTGATACCCATAGGTTCCAACACCTAATAAAATACCAAAAAATGCATCTTAAAATATGACACCATTAATCATGAAGTCGTATGATTTAGAGCCATGCTACTGTTTGTTTCTATCATTAACATTAGTTCAAATCCCTCACCAATGCTGCTAAAAGTTACAGTTTAGACGAGTTAGCGAGGGCATGCCGATTCCCCTCCCAAACCACTGTCCCAAAACAGCAGCACAACAATGAGCAGCATCTCGGTAAACACTAAAGCATTCACAGCCATTCAAGTCACTTCACACATGGAAATGCATGCGCTTCGAGAAATAAAGAGGGTGTGAATGGGCAGGTAAGAAGAAGCTCAGGAAATGTGTGTTAAGAAGAGCCATCAGTGCTTGCAACCACACACACACATTTACATATGTGTGGATCCTGTCAAAGCCCAGATGGCTCGGGATGCCTTTTATTCGGCGGGATTACAATCACTTTCTAATGGGACGAGCAAGAAACCCACTTTATTATTCGGGTGATGAATACTGAGTCTGTTGGAGGACTTCTCAAACTGATTTTGAAACACAGTGAACCTCTGAGATATTCTGAAATATTTTACAAGAGTGTTTATTTTTGCAAGAGTTAATGGTTTTATATTTATTAGCTCTTTAGCCATATTTTCAAGGCAAGTCACCATTTATTTTTATAGTGCTTAATACAATAGATATTGTGTAATGTAATATATAATGACACCAATATTTAATCTTTAATATTAAATTTTAGTAGGGATGCACAATGTATTTGTACCATATCAGTTAACAGCCAATATTAATAAATTATTGTTTTATTATTTTTCCATATAGATTACCATCGCCGTCATCTAGCATTCACGTAAAGGTAATCCTGAAAATAAAACACTAATAATTTAGTAAATCTATTAAATGCAATTTTTAGTAAATCTACATTACATTAAAATTCAAAGCTATTTTGTGTAAATTCAAATAATTAAATATTACTATTAATGCATTATTATAATCAAAAAATTACTAAATTATTACTAAAATCCAATATTACTAAAATATACAACATACTTTCTCTAAAGGTTATATATCATTTATTATTTCTTATTTAATTATAGTATTATGTATCTATCATATATATATATATATATATAATATATATATAATATATATATATATATATATATATATATATATATATATAATATAATATATATATATATATATATATATATATATACATATATATATATATACATATATATATATATATATATATATATATATATATATATATAATATATATATATATATATATATATACATATATATATATATATATATATATATATATATATATTATATATCTATCATATATATACATATACCATATATATATATATATATATATATATATATATATATATCCTATATATATATATATATATATATATATATATATATGATTAGATACATAATACTATAATTAAATAAGAAATAATAAATGATATATAACCTTTAGAGAAAGTATGTTGTATATTTTAGTAATATTGGATTTTAGTAATAATTTAGTAATTTTTTGATTATAATAATGCATTAATAGTAATATTTAATTATTTGAATTTACACAAAATAGCTTTGAATTTTAATATTGTAACATACATATACATGTTTGTGTGCATGTGTGTAAAATGTATTATAGATAATTTATTCTTTATATATAAGAGTAAAATACCTGTATTAAATAAATAAAAATAAAAAATAAAATCAGTATGGAAAATCTCTTCGTAACACAGAATATGTGCCAAATGTATATATAATTGCTATGAGAATGTTATTATATTTCTCATGAATATTTAAAAATGTAATATCAATCCATCCCTAAAAATAGACACTTATCATCGTATCTGAGTCTATATACAGCGAGACTCTGCTGCTCTGTCTTTCTTAGTAGGGAACTGTTCATTCAATCTGCTCCCAGTCTTTCCACTTTACAAAGGGTGTTGTATGTCCCTGTGGTCAGTGTGTATGTGTGTGTGTGTGTGTGGGAACTGCTCTGTGGACCCTGTCCGGGACAGAGGACGTACACACTTACACAGGGCTCTTCTATAGACCCTCTGCTTCTCATATTGATTCAGCAACATTTGGACCTACAACAGACCCACACCCCATTCACACCACTGCAGCACTGCAAGAAAGCGTCCACTCCCTCATAACCTTCCTTCCCCCACTCCAGGCCAGACGTGTTTACAGCCAGAGCTAGGGCTACAAGTCTTTGAGTCCCTTGTCTGGCATATGGAGCCCTGCAACAAAAAGGCCCTTGTGGAGAAAACACAAAGCAGGTCGGTGCATTTCCAGAGGGGGCGAAGTCAGAGCGGCTGTAAAGCCCAGATGATAGTTTGAGTGGGAAGGAAACTTCCCGTCTGATGCGAACACGTGTTGGCTGACAGAAAAACGTATTGAAACCAGTTATCTGTACATCAGAATATCGATCAAAGAGATTCCAGCTCATCAAACATCAATCAACAATCAAAAATAAAAAATTAATCAAATATTTTAACGCGTTTGGACATTCAAATATGTATGATAAACTTCGAGATGCAAGCTGTTTTGCATATTCAGCATTATGAAGTGATGAGTGTGAATTTTAAATAGCAGTTGCTACTGTGGAGACTGGGGCAAGTTGTCACAAGATGTGTGTTATTAGTCCTTTGTGAAAATACTCTTCTTATTATGGACACAATACACTTTAAAAGAATATACTTAGGTGCAAACCGAATGTAATGTTTTCAGACACTTATTTGCATGTTATTAACACTTACATGAGCATCTATAGATACAATTGCATTCAAATTGCAACATTAAAATAAGTGCACTTCTTAAAAGCATGACAACATATTTTTATTTTTTTAAATTATAAAACAATTATTTAAAATGCACATTAAAGTAAAACTGCATTTTTTAAAAGTCTACTTAAGTGTGTTAAGAAACAGTCATGAAATGTCTCTCTGTCACTTAAGTGGCCTTTTATTTCATTGATACTATATTAAAAAGAAAGCTACTTTTAAGATTTGAAGTATGCTACAAGTGCTCATTCAAGCACATTTCTATTTCACAAAGGATATTAGTTTCATAACTCCTGAGAGTTACATGCCGTATTATTCACGTTTTTCTAAGAGCCCCATGACTGATTATATTGTGACGACTTACCCATAAACTTTATGCTTTATACAGAAGCTGACTTCAAAATAATCCCACCTTGATAAATATTCACTGGAGTAAAAAGTGTGACAAATAGCCCGCATCTTATAGTTGCTGAATTTCTAAATGATCCTTTAATGGTTTCTGAGGAGCTCAGTGGACATGTTTACAAGATGCGGCTCCTAAAACATGTTTTTTCTGAGAGGGCCATTATCTGTTCTCATCCACAGACAATTATCACGATGACTTTGTGCGTCTGTTCTCAGAAACATTTAGCGTTAATGGGGCTCAGAGAAGCAGCATTCCATATCAAACAGTCTGAGAGCCAGCAGAGAGCTGGTCAAAACCTCACAGCTACAGTTTAACCTCCTAAACGGCTGGAGGCTGGGTGGCGATAACCCACTTGTTTTTCTGCGTTATGTAAGGCGTCTATAAGTAGCCCAGTGACTTGCACATTTCTTCTTGCCAAGGAGAAAAAAACTGAGCAGATTTCACTCTTCTGTCTGGCATGGCTTCAGATTTTTTCGTTAATAGCTATATGATCACAACTAATTAAAAGGAAATAAAATATGAGCCAAATATAAGCCTTCAGTATTCAGTGTCACATGATCCTTCAGAAATCATTCTAATACTTACAATGTTGCATTCTAACATTGTTACAAAAATATAAATATTTAAAATAAATGCTGTTCTTTTGAACTTTCTATTAATCAAAGAATCCTGAAAAAAAAAATGTATCACGGTGTCCACAAAAAATATGAAGCAGAACAACTTTAATCAACAATAAAACTAAAAATAAAAGCTTCTCAACAAACAAATAAACTACATAACAACATATATCCACAAAGAAACTTAAAATATATTTCAGCAATCTCCTCCATCTTCTCTTTTTTGCCTTTCGACCTTTCGAGTTTCAAAATAAATTATTCAGCTCTGCTGGGCACAATACCAGCAATTAAATCAGTTTGAGTTTAGAATAAAAGACACAAGAAAATGTATTGCATTAGTGCATGGGATTTAAAACAGTAGTTTCAAAGTCCATCCCACTTGTAGTAGTGTTTTCACACTACTTCTATGTCTGGCTTACTTGCACTCTGTCGCAAACAAATAAAACCGTGGCTTTCGGTTGTGCATCTCCCTGCCCAAATTTAACTTCTCCAGTCTTTATCAGTCACAAAAGAACAAGTGCTCTCAGGGATAGTGGTCTTCTCTCACTGAATTGTATGAGGTGTTGACGCTCCACTGTGTGATAAGACTTCATTGTGTGTTAAAGGGACAGTGGAGTCTTTTGACCAGACCTCAGCTTTGCTAATATTTGTAGTGTCTTGTTTCACAAGAGCTGATGCGGTGAGAACTGCTTGTGGTTTCTTTGCACGGTGTGTGTGTGCACGTTGGAAGGGTTGAATGCACAGCACCAGTTCTGAGTATGGGTCACCATACTTGGCTGTATGTCATGTCACGTCAATATAACACTAGATAACTAAATTGCAAGTATAAATGTTCATGCACTACAGATCTCAACCTTATGTCGTTCATAAGAGCTTGATTTACTTTCAGGAAAGTCATATGGGTTTGAGTAAACCATGTACTTCAACCTTCTGATGGCATGATCTTAATAACAATCTGCTCAACATAAACCAAAGAAACCCAACTGATTCAAGTATGCAGTACTAAACCATACTACTGGAAATCATTGTCTCAGAATTGGTGATAATGGACTATTATGAACAGATGACTAATCAGTAATTTTAATGCAGCTGAGCGCTCTTGGATCTCTGTAATGAATTATGACACTGCCTCGCTTCCATTCCTCTCAGCGGTTTCCCAGGGACTCTCCCGGTCATCTAAAGGTGATTTTGGGCTTCAATTGCCCACTTGATTTTCCCCATCAAGTATGATGAGGTTTCTGACAATGACATAATGACAGTAGTGAAAATGGCCTCATGTAAGAGTCATTTACAGCTGAATACCACAAATAAAGGAGAGATAACTGTTTTCTAATATTCATTTTAAGGTTGAACCTTACACTACTAAACGGAGAAGCAAAGCCTATTCTGAGAAACATGCAATTATAAATGTTTGCATAAATGTTCAAGATGTGATATAATGCAACAAGGAGCTGTATTATAATTTGTATTGATATATTAAAATTTATAATATATATATATATATATATATATATATATATATATATATATATATATATATATATATATATATATATACATATATATATATATATATATATATATATTTAATCTGTATAGTTATTGTTGTTTATTTTAAAGTTATAATATATTATAATATTAATATCTATATAGTTATTGTTGTTCATTTTAAAGTTATAATATATTATAATAAACATATAAAATGTTTTTTTTTTTTTTTTTTTTAAGTTAACCTTGTTTTCTATGTTAGAATTAAAACAAACTTTCTTCAGGTAGATCCACCTTTAGCCATTTTAAATTAATTTACACCTCATCTGAGATGATCTTAGATGTATTAAAGTTTTAAATTGTTCTTTGTGAAATCCTAGACAGGACACAAGCAAACTTTCCTCATTCTTGAGGGTGTGTGGGCCAGGCACTAAAACACGCCTCTTCAAAAGGTGGGCGGGGTTAGAAGTTTCTGCTTATAAAATGAGATTCCAGCAGTGGGGTTGTAACAGAAGCAGAGCTTGACATCCGTTGTTGATCAGTTCAACACATCCTTAACTGCACATAAAGAATCACAGCCAGGCATCTTGAAAATGCCATCAAATTTCCTCACGCCCTTCCCGGAGGTGGATGATGAATTCTGCAAGGTAAGAATATGAAGTTTGTTTTTCGAAACTCTCTGGAACTTGCTCATGCACTTAAACAAGATTAAACTCAATTTAAAGGAATAGTTCACTCAAAAAATGAAAACCCAGTCAATATTGTTCCAATTCCTTGTGACTTACTTTCTTCTGTGGAACACAGAAAAGACTCTTAAGAATGTCTTTTTTTGTACATTCAATGCATGCCAATGGGGTCCAAATAACCTTTTGTTTTTGATCCCACAAATTTCAGAATACTTCTGTGTGAACTATCCCTTTGTGTTTTTACATGCCTTTCTGTAGTTGCTTTCTTGCTTCATTGAAACGAGTGCACCACACAGTATACTGAGGTCTCTCTCTTTCTCTGTTCCCAGAGTTTCCGAGGTATTGATCTGACAGAAGCCACACAGAAGCAGCGTGTGGTGGGATTCCAGCGCAGACATTCCCTGTGTCCCGTGACTCTCCCCAACTCTAAGTTCAACAGCAATGACACCAGCCCTTGGCCTCTGCCGGCCATCAACCAGCACTGGAGCCACGAGAAGCAGCAGCAGCTGCCCCGTTCCTCCCTGAGCCAGATCCCCTTCAGAGTAGACCGGTCCGTGAGCATGATCGAGGGCCATGTGGCCTGCGAGGGCCTGACGGCCAGTCCTCTTCCTCCGCCGCCGGGTCTCAGCATCAGCAACAGCTCCCTGACTTGCCCGAAGGCACTCGGCACGACCTCTACAGCGCCGATGTCCACCCGCTACAAGACAGAGCTCTGCCGCACCTACGAGGAAAGCGCCACCTGCAAATACGGGGCTAAATGCCAGTTCGCTCACGGGATGTTGGAGCTGAGAGGCCTCAACAGACACCCGAAGTACAAGACCGAGCCGTGTCGCACCTTTCACACCATCGGCTTCTGCCCCTACGGCGCTCGGTGTCACTTCATACACAACGCAGACGAGCAGAACGGGCTTTCAGAGAACACAAAGAGCATCCGAGCGCGACCTCAGCTCCGCCAGAGTGTCAGCTTCAGTGGCTTCTCCTCGCAACCACAAACCCTCAGAGGTTTCCATGCCGTACCGGACGCCCTGGCCTTCTCCAGATCTTCGTCGGTGTCCCCGCCGCCGTCCACCGGGAGTCCAGACCTCCTGTCCCCTCTGTTCCCCGAGCCGGGGACCCTGAAGCACAGCCATCCCTTCGCAGATCTGGGTGCCAGCAGGAGCTTCTATGCCATCAGCGACTCGGAGAGCATGCAGAACCTGGCCTACGCGGTCACCTGCCTGTCGACTCTGCAGCGAAGCGCGTCCGCGGACTCTCTCTCTGATCAGGACGGCTACACCAGCTCCAGCAGTCTGAGCGGCTGCGACTCTCCTGGCATCGAGGGCCGCCGACTGCCCATCTTCAGCCGCCTGTCTGTCTCAGATGACTAGAAACCATTACCTGTGCATATTGCATGCTCGCCTGCGCAGATGATTCTCTGCGCTTGATTCGTAAAGTGCTCCAATGTCATGTGATGAACACAATGTATACTGTTGTATACCAGTATGAAGCTGCAGTGGGAACTTCACTTTAGGTTAATGTGTTTCGGGAATTGTTCTGCAGTGTTTTGTCTGCAGGATGAACCTTCCTAAGTCGCCCATCTGTAGTCTAACCAAAGCCGAGCAACCTTAGAGTATATACATCTAGTGTAACGTCTAACCCGCTCCCTGAACATACTGTAGCCTTTAGTTAAGGCGTTTTTAAATGGACAGTATTACTGAGTAGTTTTAACCATAGTCCTTTCTAAAAACCTATTTATTGCTTTTTTGTAACATGCATTGGTTGTTTTTGTTTTATATGCATTTCAAAAAAGGAACAATGTAGATATGTCTGCTTTGCACGAGCTAAATCTCTTAGCTTTAATGAAGACTAGCTGCACAGAGTCTCAAAGCTGGAATCTCAGGATCATTTTAAAGTGCTATTGAAACACTCCACTGTCCTGTATCAGCCTTTCTCAGTAATAATAATAATAATAGTCAGAGATCTCCACAAAGAAGTGTTCATATGCAAGCCAACGTGAATGTGTAAGTGACAATGTACCAGAAAAAAAGTCAAGTCATACCACGGCCTTCGTCTTTTGCACTCTCAGTTTCTATTTAAGAGGCGAAACTTGTCATTTGCAAATAACAAGAACTGAGAGTTCTGATGCTCGTAGGCTGTGTTTTATTGTTGTTTCTCAACTTTTTGCCTTGTGACAAGACACGCTTTTGCCTTTTGTTAACTTAAAACTTATTTATTTCATTTTTTTTTTTGAAGTGTGAAAACAGTATATTGTGCTGTGCTTTCATTTCATGTTTGTTTATACATATATAATTTAAATGAACTGTTTACATTCCATGGGATGGCAATGCCCGTTTTCATTATAATATATTGTTTTAAAATAAAGTTTGAAGAGAACAAAAAATATATATATTTGCCTCTTTCCTTTGCTTTTCTTCTACAGTACTGTTGAATGTCACTGTGTGGATATTTACGCACTTCTGCTGAAACTTCTTCTTTGCTCATTACAAGAAGCTGCATGTGAAGCGCACACAACTCAAACACGGTTGAATGCTACTCCTTCCATCTGCCTTCTAGAGAGAAAGAAAAATGCATACTTGACAGCTCTTTTAATTATTCAAGCTGAAAACACACACAAAGGGCAAGTGAACAGATGAAGGCTTTTGTGTGTTGCTTTGCTCATTGTTCCAGCATTTGTGCATGGAAGGCTAAGAAACATCCCACTGTCACACACGGTCATGGACAATAGCCAAAGGTCTCACTGCCTTTAATGGAGACAAGGCTGGGCAGTAAATGAAATGCAGGGGCATTTCTCACATCAGGGCTCCTTTGTGAGGCCACTCTCCTTTTCTTAACAACATCTGTATGCTAATGCGGTGGCAGAAGGGTGGAGTGATTTGCAAGTGTATTGCAGAGCGGTAGGTCTTCTTCGGAGCAGCTTACCAGACACTGCTGGCTCCACACATGCAGCTGAGAAGCCTGGGAAGGTGGGGGTATTCATCTGGACACTCGGATCACTTGTGCTAAAACGCAGCTGAAACTTGAGAGAACGTGTGAACATGATTTCATTGTTTCTGTTCCTAGCTCAGATCATCACATCTGACAGTCACTGCAGCAATTCTTCCATTTTAACAATCAAATAGACTTCAGTGTTTGCTTTTTGTTGTGTTTCTTATGCTGTGATATCTACTATCTTTTCTCCAATTCAGTTAGAGGGCATTCAAGGGCAACTCATGCCACAGACTTAGTTTGGAGCTACTGCCACCTTGTGTTTAAAACAGCCAGTTAATACAAGATTTTGGGCTATTTTGCTGAAATAAAATTAAAGATCTTTAATTGTATTTTCTTGCATTTACTTATTTGCATCTGTAGATTTCAATTACAGTACATATATTTAAACATTCTCTCAAAACTATTTCCTATCTACATTATGAAGGGTTTTACTGAGGGGTTGTTCACATATCATTCACATTTTATATATATATTCCCCAAAAAGCATGGTGAAATATATATATATATATATATATATATATATATATATATATATATATATATATATATATATATATATATATATAACAATTTATTCCCCAAAAAGCATGGTGAAAATGTATTTTATTTTATGTTGACTGCTGCTAGTATTTATATGTGGATCTAATTATATAATGTCTTATAGCTAAACAACACAACTTGTAATGCAAAACAATTGTCTTAATGTACTCTGATTAGTCAATTGGGGAAAGTATGGTTATATATATATTAAATAAATTGTTTACCCTATTTGCCTGTTGTGTCTCGCCTCAATTATAATAAGATGAGTGAATGAATGTCCGTATTTGAACAAAAAATATAGACAATGCATAGAGTAACAGCAGATGACAACATATTTTAAAAATAAATGTTTCCATTCCACAATACTTTGGACATTTACAGCCCTGTTGAAAATGATGCAGTTCTCCTTTCCGACCACACGAGGCCAGCATAACTTAAATCAGGGGCAAACATCTCTCATTTCTTCACTGGTTTAATAAGCTGATGGTTACTGGCGCGCAGGATACTTGCCTTGTCCAAAAACCTGCACTGGTGTCTTTGCACTTGACCACTATATGACGTATTTCCTGCATTTGGTCCAAGTGTTCAAGTGAGCATAAACACAAAAAGTTTTAAAAAAACAATCCATAACCTGATGGGACACACTTACAGTGTTGTAAAAATGCAAGCTTTACTTTTATTTGCAATACTTTGCATTTTAAAATCTACCTCTAAATGTCTGTTCAGTAGTCCCTATAACAGATGTTAAATAAGCGATAAAAAGCATTTACAAATGTGCAAAATAATTATCACCACTACTCATTTGCACCAATAAAATGTGCAGGCCTTTGTTTTACTACGAAATTGTATGTAATGTCTAATTATTAATAATATTAAACCTGCTGACAAGTTCACCTTCACAAATGTGACTCTAAGAGTGCAGACTTAACATGGATGCAAGGATGAGGCAAAAAAGGATTATGAGTAGTTATTATGTCACCAATAACTGCACACAATACTGTAGATGAATGCCTGTGAATCAGGAAACCCCCCCCCCACCCCCCTTCAGCTACAAGTTCATAGAGGAAGGAAGGGGTGTGACACGTTTTTTTTTTTGGTCTTTTGCAGAAGGAAGATAGGAGGCTGTTTCTCCTTAAATGTACGTCATCTGAGGACATGACTCTGTATGCTCAAAACTGAATTCCAGTTCATGTTTGCGTGGCATATTTGCATATAATTTGATGTAAATAAATTTAAGAGTGAGTTATATTTGGAAATCACTGGCCCGGTTTAAGAACATACAGGGCCCTGGGCCAACAGCAAACATAAGGGCCCCCTTCTTAGTAGCCTATCTTAGTGCCACAACGTTTTTTCTTTTTTAAATCTCAAACACAGAGATACAGTGAGTATGTATATTAAATATTCCAGGCTACAACACAGTAAAATCAAAAAAGCATTAACACCAGATATTATGTTAGTAAAAACAGGTTTCCAGAAACAGCAACAACTTCTGAGTATATGACTCTTTACTTTAAATAGTTTACTGTAATTTTTATTATTATTAGAAGGTCTTCTTTCTGGCCCTAGAAGAGTCTATAACAGGGTACCTCAATTAGTTTTCACCAAAAGTTGAATTCTGCCAACAACACCAAGCTAATGGCCACTGACCTATATATATATGTAAATTAGAATGTCGTGGAAAAGGTCATTTATTTCAGTAATTGAACTCAAATTGTGAAACACATGTATTAAATAAATTCAGTGCACACAGACTGAAGTAGTTTAAGTCTTTGGTTCTTTTAATTGTGACGATTTTGGCTCACATTTAACAAATACCCACCAATTAACTATCTCAAAAATTAGAATATGGTGACATGCCAATCAGCTAATCAACTCAAAACACCTGAAAAGGTTTCCTGAGCCTTCAAAATGGTCTCTCAGTTTGGTTCACTAGGCTACACAATCATGGAGAAGACTGCTGATCTGACAGTTGTCCAGAAGACAATCATTGATACCCTTCACAAGGAGAGTAAGACACAAACGTTCATTGCCAAAGAAGCTGGCTGTTCACAGAGTGCTGTATCCAAGCATGTTAACAGAAAGTTGAGTGGAAGGAAAAAGTGTGAAAGAAAAAGATGCACAACCAACCGAGAGAACCACAGCCTTATGAGGATTGTCAAGCAAAATAGATTCAAGAATTTGATTGAAACTTCACAAGGAATGGACTGAGGCTGGGGTCAAGGCATCAAGAGCCACCACAAACAGACGTGTCAAGAGATTTGGCTACAGTTGTTGTATTCCTCTTGTTAAGCCACTCCTGAGGCGTCTTACCTGGACTAAGGAGAAGAAGAACTGGACTGTTGCCCAGTGGTCCAAACTCCTCTTTTCAGATGAGAGCAAGTTTTGTATTTCATTTGGAAACCAAGGTCCTAGAGTCTGGAGGAAGGGCGGAGAAGCTCATAGCCCAAGTTGCATGAAGTCCAGAGTTAAGTTTCCACAGTCTGTGAAGATTTGGGGTGCAATGTCATCTGCTGGTGTTGGTCCATTGTGTTTTTTGAAGTCACTGCACCCGTTTACCAAGAAATTTCGGAGCACATTTTGCTTCCTTCTGCTGACCAGCTTTTTGAAGATGCTGATTTCATTTTCCAGCAGGATTTAGCACCTGCCCACACTGCCAAAAGCACAAAAAGTTGGTTAAATGACCATGGTGTTGGTGTGCTTGACTGGCCAGCAAACTCACCAGACCTGAACCCCAGAGAGAATCTATGGGGTATTGTCAAGAGGAAAATAAGAAACAAGAGACCAAAAAATGCAGATGAGCTGAAGGCCACTGTCAAAGAAACCTGGGCTTCCATACCACCTCAGCAGTGCCACAAACTGATCACCTCCATGCCACGCCGAACTGAGGCAGTAATTAAAGCAAAAGGAGCCCCTACCGAGAATTTAGTATATGTACAGTAAATGAACATACTTTCCAGAAAGCCAACAATTCACTAAAAATGTTTTTTTTTTTTGGTCTTATGGAGTATTCTAATTTGTTGAGAGTGAATTGGTGGGTTTTTTTAAATGTGGGCTTAAATCATCACAATTAAAAGAACCAAAGACTTAAACTACTTCAGTCTGTGTGCACTGAATTTATTTAATACACGGGTTTCACAGCTTGAGTTGAATTACTGAAATAAATGAACCTTTTCACGACATTCTAATTTATTGAGAAGCACCTGTATATACAGTACAGACCAAAAGTTTGGAAACATTACTATTTTTAATGTTTTTGAAAGAAGTTTCTTCTGCTCATCAAGCCTGCATTTATTTGATCAAAAATACAGAAAAAAACAGTAATATTGTGAAATATTATTACAACTTAAAATAATAGTTTTCTATTTGAATATACTTTAAAAAAATAATTTATTCCTGTGATGCAAAGCTGAATTTTCAGCATCATTACTCCAGCCTTCAGTGTCACATGTAACATCCAGTCTATCACATGATCATTTAGAAATCATTCTAATATTCTGATTTATTATGAGTGTTGGAAACAGTTCTGCTGTCTAATATATTTGATGAATAAAAGGTTAAAAAGAACTGCATTTATTCAAGATAAAAAAAAAAATTCTAATAATATATATTCTAATAATATATTTTCTTTACTATCACTTTTTATCAAATTAACACATCATTGCTGAATTAAAATATTGATTTTATTTAAAAAAAAGAAAGAAAAAAAATTCCTGACCCCAAATTACTGACCAGTAGTGTTTATTGTTATTACAAAATATTTATATTTTAAAAACATAGCTTCTTTTTTTATTTTTTTATTTTTTTTACTTTTTATTCATCAAAGTATCCTAAAAAAGTATCACATGTTCTGAAAAAATTAAGCAGCAGAACTGTTTTCCAACTTTGATAATGAATCATCATATTAGAATGATTTCTAAAGGATCATGTGATAATGATCCTAAAAAATTCAGCTTTGAATCACAGAAATAAATGATAATTTAAAGTATAATAAATTTAAAAAAACAATTATTTTAAATTGTAATAATATATCACAATATTACATTTTTTTCTTTATTTTTGATCAAATAAATGCAGGCTTGATGAGCAGAAAAAACTTCTTTCAAAAACATTAAAAATAGTAATGTTTCCAAACTTTTGCACCAAAATTAAAATATACCAGTTTATATATAAAGGTCAGTAATATATATATATATATATATAAACACTAACACTGTGTGTCTCAACCAGACACGACGCGATAAAAAGTATCTTTACCATGTAGTTTTTGTCCTAACCACCCGCGACAGCAACACGTGACAATAAAGACTATTCTATAATTCTATTTTATGAACGGTTTTTATTTTCTGCGGCTTTGCGGCAAGAACAACACACAAAATATGACAGAGATAATCTCAGGTAATGATTATGTGCTTTATTCAGTGTCAGAAGTGTCTAATGTGAGTTTGAATATTATTTTACGTTAATAGCCATAATGAACGCAACAATAAATATTTTACCTCACATCTTGAAAATAAATTAAACAAACTCACTGAACCAACAGGTGTAGTCTATTACATAACAACGATATCAGTCACTCACTCAAAACTGTTCAGTCCATTCACATTTGAATCATCTATTTGCAGTGTCCACTTTTCTTTTCTACACACTCGCCATGTTTTTGCGGTCACATCGTATCTACACTGGACTTAACTTTGTGTCAGTACGTTATAAATAAAACGAGCCAGCAGCTTACTGTCAGGGATTTGTCGCGCATCAAAAACAACATCACTGATTATAATGAGTTCTATTGTATTTTATTGCCCCGCCGCTCGCGACCGGTGTAGACACAATGTAATTTAATGTAGGTTTCTGATGAATTTTCATGCCACATTATTAGAAATTAGTGTGGGTCAAACTTTTTTTTCTCTCAGGGATGTGGCCTGCGGGCTGAGTATTGAGGAACCCTGGTCTATAGCAACACTATGGAACAATAATTCTTCAGAATTCAGAGTTAACTGTGTTATTAGTAAGATCATGAATCGGGCAAAAATATTGCACTACAATTAAAAACATTTATATACAAGTACCCAGCCAGACAGCAAGCGCTTTCGGCCCAGATCCGGCCCACATCTGGCCCGCATGGATTTCATATGGGCCTGATGCGGGCCGGATCTGGGCCGAAAGTGCTTGCTGTCTGGGCAGTAATAATAGTGACATTAATAATAAATACCACAATGCCATATTTCTGCAGTGTTAGTGACTGTAAGAGTGGCGCTGTATGGATTAAAATGCTTGTATTTGTACAGTTTACCCACTGACCCGCTCAGAGCTGTTTAATCTGGTTTCAGCTATAGTTGCACCACAGAGCCTATACTGTTTACATATAATGTTCTAAGTGTTGTGTGTCAAAGTTAAATCGATCAAGCACTGCTTATCACAGTGAAAGCGTCGGGCTAACTCCCGCTATATATGCAGGAGATGCCAGTCTGTTCTCTCGCGCTGCCAGGTTTAATCAGGTGGCACCGTTGCTGCGCTGCATTAAGGATGATTAAAATATGCCAGCAACTCTAGTTTAAATGAGTACAGCGGGCAGCGAGTACAGCGGACAGCTGTGGTCTAATGGTTAGAGAGTTGGACTTGTAACCCGAAGGTCGCAGGTTTGAGTCTCGGTGCTGGCAGGAGTTGTAGGTGGGAGGGGACCAACAAAAACAACACTCTCCCAACATCAACACTCACGGCTGAAGTGCCCTTGAGCAAGGCACTGAACCCCCAGTTGCTCCCCAGGCACTGGATATAGCTGCCCACTGCTCCGGGTGTGTGTCCACGGTGTGTTCACTTCTAACTGCTGTGTGTGTGCACTTGGATGGGTTAAATGCAGAGCACCAATTCCGAGTATGGGTTAGCATACTTGGAAAATGTCACAACTTTCACTTTTCACTTTTTACAAAGGCATTTTATCACTCATACCTTTTGGAGGGAAATAGCACAGACACTGGACAAGGATGAATCTTTGAGAGCATGTGCATGAGGGAAAAGTTCAGGTGCTCTCGATGGCCAATCAGTCTAGGTCTGTTCCTTTCCCGCACAGCCAATCACAGGCCCCCTCCATCTTCAGCCCCCTGTCTAGCCGTTAATCCGGATCTGACTGTCACATCAGGACCATTATATGAAGTGAATACAATTTTTGTTGACCATTATGTTTGAGACTGACGCTGAGGTTTCTGTCTCCTCCTTCCAGAACCTCTGGTTTAGCCATAAACTGCCCTCGTTTTACTTCATAGCGGCCTCTATATGAATCAGGGCAGTGCCATTCATTGTAACACCCCTTGTCTTCTTTTCTTGCAACTTGTTTATATTCTGGGCTAGGGCTAGGGTTATATAACCCTGCCTGATTACAAACACAGGCACTTGCATGAAGGTTATTGCACAACAGAATTGTGAAGGACACTTGGATCTGATGTGTCAGAGGAGTTATTTTGTTGAAAGCCAAAATAGATGGAAAGACTTTCGAGGCTTAATGCCCAAAGCATTCCAGAGATTAACTCCCTTCACTAAAACAATGAATAATGAACTCCCATGTTTATATAAATGAGAAGTTATCCAAAACTGTTACTCCCACTGCTATGGACTGTTTTCTTTGGTAAGTCTGTGCCATTATAGTTAAACAAGTTCATCTAACACAATACAATATAATAATAATAATAATATAATATTAATTAATCTACTTTTATTAAATAGACTAGTTATCAATTAGGGTTTTAAATACCATAGACATGCTACATTGAAATACATGGTGAAACACAATACTCTTGTTACATATTCTGAATGTCTTTGGAGGCACATTTGTCTGATGATCAGCATCTCACACTTGTCTATGACTGTTAATCATATATGTCATTATTTACTGTGATCTCTGCAAACATTGCCTTTTAATAGATGCTTATATTAGACACACACACACCAAATGTAATGGTTCATCTGTTTTTGTAGAACCTCAGAGTTGGTCTAAACTATAATAAAATTAATATTTAAAAACTTTTTAAGAATAGTTTAAAAAGTAAAACTGATTCATAAAAAGTCATCAGTTATGATGTTATTTTAGGAATTCATAATTTGACAATAAACATCTAAACTTTTTTTGTTTTTTTAGAAAATGAACCCTTCAAATCTGCCTATTCAGTTTGTGTTTGAATGTGAAGGGTTAAATGAAAGACGCCCGTTTCCGCTGTACGCTTTCATCTACTAAACTACAGAAGGCCAAGCAATAGTAAGTCAATGACAGAGTAATTTCATATGATATGAAAATTTACCAACCGACCCTCATATCTGGCTACAGGGTTTTGATCAAATCAGAGGAACACATACAAAATAAAAAAATCTGAATTGAAAATACAGAGAAGTTTCAAAACGAGCTATTTATTCGAGTGAATTCAATGGGGATATGGAGTCTTTATATAGTATAAGCATAGATTTTAAAAAAAGGGGGGGGGGAGTGGCTATTGAGACACTTAAGAGTATATCATAGTTCAAATCAATATCTGTTTAAATAGGTTTGGGGAAGAAAGTGATAGTCCCGATTTGTCCTGGACTGTACTTTCTTTTTTTTCTTTTCATCCTGCTGTCCAGTGTTGCCAAACCCACCGCACCCAACAGATCAGCACATATCAGACACACTGGAGCAATATTTCAATGTGTTACAGCAAGGCCGTATAGAGACTGGCCACAGAAGGGCAAAAGAAGAAGAACATGGAAACTTGGACGATGGAATAAGAAACTGTTTTGAACTCGTGCCGGATATTTTGGTGAAAAGCAAGTCATACCTGAAAAGCTTTAGGGATTCGGAGCATTGCTTTAGATGAACGCTCGTCAGTTCCGTCGCTGCCTATAATGTGTTCGAAAGGTACTGCAAAGTTTTCGTTATTATATTTTGTCTGACATGTCCCTTCTAGCCTGAATGCCTTGTTGTATTGTAGGCTATTAATGACATATGATAAAGCAGCCTATTGCTGAACAAAATTTACTTTCACTTTTACTTTCAAGTGTTTTCCGTTATTTGCTTATTGTTTTAAAACCAACTTTTGAATACATATTCAACGCCCATGGTTTACATGATTAAAAAAATAAATAAATAAGAACAAAAACAAAAAACATGGCGGCAGTGGTTGGAGTAATCGAATAAATATTTCTTATAACTGCGCTGAACTGCATGAAGCGCGTGTACCGTTAAATAAGTGCGTGCGTTCTCGAGCAAGCTACTTATTGTAAGCTTATATTCTTTTTAAAAAGCACTGCTCACATACATAATTATTGTTAAAGCTAGAAAATTAGAAGATTCTACTCTTTTATTGCATGGACGGAGCAAGAATATAACGCAAGTGCTTGAAAAGCACGTTCAGCTCAGCTGGGTGATAAAAGTTAGTCCTCAGTAATGCTGTTAAACTGAATGTACGATGCATTGTCTGTAAGAAGTTCTCATGAAATATCTCCAATTAAAACAACACTGAAATAATAGCGCGCGGTTAATATGATGCACGTAGCCTACAGAACCGTCCCAAGACAGCTGTGCCAAGTGTGTGACAATACAGGGCCTTGCCTCAAATTAAAGTGAGAGATTTTAAAGTTATGATAGCTAAAAATCACAGCTAATAGTGAGACAGTGTGTATGATGATTATTCTGCTTATTAAAAATGTATTTGGCTTATGAAGTAGAACTTGGTCGATGTTTGGCAAAAAACCACGAGGGGCCGAAAAATTGTTCAAGACTTTTTCAGGAAATGGAAAAGAACACTGTGTAATTTTAAATAATTAATACATTGTAAGGGATTAAACTGTTGATATTTTGGCTTCATATATGGACAGACAATTGCATGTGTCATTATATTATTGACATTTTACCAAAATCAAGCTAAAGTGGACCAGTGAATGTCTGACATATAGGCAGCGGCAAACCTATTAAGTGGGGCCCCAGGCAAAATTAATCATTGAGTTATACAAAGATATTGTTAATCAACATACAACAAGTATTTAAAACACATGTAACATAACATAAATTGCTTTTTTTTTTTACATCATTATAGTGCTTTTTTTTATTATTTATTAACAACATGTCTTTATAATAGAAGATTCAATACAATATAATCTTCAAGATACAGTACAATCTTCATATTTATAACCGTATATATAGTACAAATATAAGGTTAGAATCTTTATTTTATTATTGGCAGAGGCTATTTACACTAAGTGTAGATGCTGTTTTTTAAGATGCTTTTAGGTGCTATTTACAGTAAGCAAAAATAGCATGTTTCTTAGCAATATATGCTATTTACACTAAGTGCAAATAACAGTAGTATTTTCTTTGCAATAAGCGACATGACAGGTTATGGTTGATTACTTCCACCAGTGTGTGATTAGCTTGTTTGTGGTTACCTATATAAGCCCTATATGTGTTCACGCTCTCTTTGCAATCTTGCAATCATCTTTTTTCCCTGTCGTGAAGCATATCTGAGTGAAATGAAGCAACATCGTGTTTTATCACACCCAAGCACAAACTCTAGTACTCTTCCGCACAATGGAAAACCCCAAACCGAAACACTTTCAACTGTGCATACAAAAGACATAACTGAACAATGAATACTGACAGGTCTTTTCCTTTACTTAAAATTGCATGAAATAATAATTTTAAAGGGGTCATATGATGTTGCTAAAAAGAACATTATTTTGTGTATTTGGTGTAATGCAATGTAATTAAACGTTTTAAATTCCAAAAAACACACAAAAAATCAAAATACTTTCCACTTAATGTACATTATTGTTTCTCCTCTATGCCCCGCCTTCTGAAACGCATCATTTTTTACAAAGCTCATCATTCTGAAAAGCAAGGTGTGCTCTGATTGGCCAGCTATTCAGTGTGTTGTGATTGGCCGAATACCTCAAACATATGACGGAAATGTCATGCCCTGAGATGCGTGTCCTGGTCAGAACACCCACTCAAAAAAAGGACTTTTGCTATTTGTTCAATTTCATTAATTAAAATGAGCACATACAAAACAACTCTTGGCAAAAATGGTCCCAACTTAATTTTATTAAACATAACCAATGTAATTTAAAAAAAATTAGGTTTACAGCATTTTTTTAAATTGAGTCAACACGAATATTTTTCGTTCGTCATAACCGGATGCACGTCATCAACTGAAACTGTGACGCAGATGGATTGTTCAGAGGCGAACATGGGAGACGGGTAAGTGGCCATATTTAATCAATCACTATCCATCTAATTTAATTAACAAATTAATTAAAATATGCTTTGTTAACATATTGTTGCATACCAGAAAGTAATTTTTCTATAAGAATTGTATGAAAATAGCTCTTAAGCGTGTCGTTTGTAGCTGATGTTAGGTTTCAGGACTCAGCACGTGGTGCAGTCATTAATGTTCAATCATTCATTTTTTTTACTAAAAGTATCAAATAGCATGAAGAATCGCGGAACAGAGAGGACAGAAAACCCTGGCAGTATATTCAGTACCATGAATGAATATATATATATATATATATATATATATATATATATATATATATATATATTATATATTTATCGCTCGTCATTGTCAAAATGATTGAGATGCCAATCAAAGCGGGCAGCAGCCAATCAAGGCCTTAGATTAGTCACCGCTTGTTGATTTCGCGTGCTCGTGACAGAATTCACCGCGTTCACGAAGTCTCATCTTAAACAACAAATAGTGTTTAAGCGACTTACGCACGAGGTTAATTTCGCTGCTTCAGTAATTGTAAGTGGAGTTTTTGCATATCTTTTGCTAGATTATGGTCATGGACCGACATATTTAGTCTGTGTGGGCAGCTAACGTTACGTTTCTCCAAGCGCTTGTAATGTTATTCTATTAATCGACATTAATATATCAAAAGGAAAAATCGACAATAATGATTTCTGTCATAAATAAATTGGCAACCTGACTCTGTACTAAATACGTTTTCTTTTTCTTTTTTGTTCCTCTGTAGAATTTATATAGCATTTTAAACTTTTTCTCTTTGCTGAATTGCCCATAAACAAGACTTCTCTAACTTGTGTCTTCAGATAAATGCTGAATTTCGTCGGATCACAACCCTTCCTTTACAGTCCAAATTCCTGTCCCAACTGAATCGGTTCTCTGATGATCTCCTAAAAGTGTGTACCAAAAGGGTGGAGTGTTTAGAAAAAGGATTCAGGATGTGATGGTGCCAATGTCTCAGGTTGTATTGTTACATTTTTATTTATTTTTTTATTTAATTTTTTTATATTGCTTTTTAATATAAGCTATTGATATAGTGCTCTGTAATGCATAAGGGCTCAGAGATGTGTATTGGAGGGTGTTGTGTCAAATGTATGAACATCAGCAACACTAATCAAATCTTTAATAAAATGTTTTATTGTGCCTGTTTTCTTAGAATGCCACCATAGAGACCAAGCGAGAGTGCATTCTCAAGCGGCTGTGCATCTACCTGAATGAAGATCCACAGGATGCGGTGAGGGAGTATTTGGTGAGTATAGAGTTCTCTTTCATTACAAACAGTTATCACAAGCAATAACAAATTTGAGCGTGCAAAAGACGTGACATGAACTGCGCCTAAAATGGTTTGTTCAGTTTAAAAGCAGAGACACTTTCTTATATATAATACTTTATATTTTGATATATTTTAATATCAAAAGAAAACTGCAGACAGCGAAACAGTTAATGTCAATTTTTTAATTTTAAAATATTGAGTAAATTGTAAAGCCAAGATGTTAATTAAATGACTAATGTTAACTTCCCTTTAAACCTTTGTACTCCACACAGCCACTGGTTTAGGTTTACGTGATATCATCACTTTATACAATACAAATTGTCAAAGCAGCATAATTAAACAGGAAAATAGTTTGTCGATAATGCAAGAGGACAATAACAAACAGACATTTTTTTTTTTTTAAAGCTAATGTCAGTTCATTGATTATTCAGTGATGTCATCATCCAGTTCAGCTCTCTTCCAATAGTGTCTGTGCAATAAGTCAAGCATCCCCAAATAAGCAAGCCAAAGCTGGCAGTATCAAGGTACCAAAACTCCATTGGTTACAGAAATGGAAAAAAAAAACCATGGGAGAAACTTTACTTAGTCAGGGGGCCAGTTCTCCTCTGGCCAGATGAAACCAGCAGTTTAATTCTAGGCTGTATCACAAGTCAGATTGTGCAGAGGACTTGTCTGGTTCCCATGGTCTTGTCCCGATGACTGACTAGTTGACATGGTATTTGGAAGGGGATCTGTCTCTGGGGCTCATCTAGTTGACATGATTTCCACTGACATTCAGGGCTGTAGAGGTCATCTCTAGGATGACCAGCATATTTTATTTCATTTTAAGTACAGTATATTTTATATTTTAACATGTACATGTTAAAATATAAAACTAAATTTGTATAACAAACATTTTAGAAGTAAAAATGTAATATTTAACAGTAATTCAGGTATAACACCTTAGACTGCCATCTTGCTGTTGGCTCATAGATAAAAGATGCTGTGACTAAACCTGCCCATAAATAAACAGTATACAGTTCCGAGAACATACGGTAAAGGGATATTTCACCTAAAAATGTAAATTCTGTCATTACTCACCCTCATGTCGTTCCAAACCCATAAGACCTTCTTTCATCAACGGAACACAAATGAAGATGTTTTTGATTGAAATCCAAGAGCTTTCTTACCCTCTATAGACAGCAACACAACTAAGAAGTTCCCAGGCCCAGAAACACATCAAGGACATTGGTAAATTAGTAAATGTGACATCAGTGGTTCAAATGAAATTTTGCAAAGCTACAAGAACACGTCAAATGGACTATTATTGTCCTTGCTATGTTTCTGGGCCTGGGAACTTTTTAGTTGTGTTGCTGTCTATGCAGGGTCAGAAAGCTCTTGGATTTCAATCAACAATATCTTAATTTGTGTTCCCATGATGAATGAAGGTCTTACCGGTTTGGAATGACATGAGGGTGAGTAATTAATGACCTAATTTTCATTTTTGTGAGAACTATACCTTTAACATACAAAGTAATTACATTAGGTTTGTTCTGGAATATAGTCATTTATTTTATGCAAGGCGCTCGTTTAGGTGAATGGCATTGCATCCATGTATGTTGGTTTGAAAATAAAGTGACTTACAGCATAGTAATGATTTTATAGATGAAATTAAACATACACAAACCTGTATTTTGGTAAAGAACTGCACCAATTTGGCGGTGCCAAGGACTGCGCTGTTCTTAAGAAAATGGAAAAAAAGCTTATGCTCAGTAACTCAACCACTGGGTTGTCAGAGAATGGGGGAGGGGTGTTCTGTCAGCGATTGTTTTAATTGTGTCCAGCTTTTTGTTATACTTCTTATTGATTTGAAATAAGAAGTATGTATGGCTCTTGAAACTGATTCATACATGTTCTTCATTCTCAAATATTTTGATTGAAATTGAGAATATGTGGATTTTAAAAATCTAATTTGTTAATATTGTTAATTTGTCATTAATTTCTTGACAAAAAAAGTCTAAATTAATTGTTGAATTTTTAATTTGGAATTTACAGTTCAAACAGACACTGAGTGATAGTTAGTGATTTTCAGGTAGCATAGTTTTTCATTATTGTGATATTTACAAAGCCACTTTATTATTTTCCTTTATAAAGTGTAACTCATCAGTCTCCCAAAGGTGTTGAGTTGGGTTGTGATCTGGTGACTGAAGGCCATAGCATTGTTTTCAAATGGCTCGTGGCTGTATGAATGTGCTATGGAAGTAGAGTAGTTCACTAAAAATAACTGGGTGGTTTCTCTCCAAAAATGTGTATTTTCAGTGTCACATTATATTACATTTTATTGCAATACTGTACCATTATTTATTAATTAATTTATTTAGAACTATTCCATTGAAGTCCACAAGTCTAAAACAAGCTGAGTACACGTTTCTTAATGGCTGTATTGAAAAAAAGATTTTACATTACAGACTGACCATTAGAATATGAGTCACATGCTGTATAGTAACGGCATAATTTCTGCAAGTGTTAATTTTTATATATATATATATATATATGTGTGCCATACATTTACAATTTTTTATTTTTTCCCAAAGGATGTTGACCCTGCGAGCACTGAAGCGGACATCAAGAAGACCGTTTTGGGGATCTGTGTTGTAAAGCATGAATTTGCTGATGCAACAGAAGACCTGAAGATATCAGCATTGTGCTGGAAGGTGTGGAGGTGCTCTCTGCTTTAGGTAATGTAGCATTGGCTACAGCCATGCTACTTGGACTAATATACTCTTTAAATCTTACTTATCCACAGGAGTTCCATTACACTTTTAAGGTGCTCCAAAAAATGATTCTGGAGCTGGACTCGCATAAACTGTCTGCCAAAGCACAGGCACTGAAAACAAAACTCTTCACTTAGAAGGTGTGAGCAGTGCTGTGTTTGAGGATCCCTTTGTGAATGCTGTGTTTTATTTTCTTGTATGCTTGTGTTCTTGTTGTATCGCCATTTTTGCACGGTGAGCAGAGGTGATTAAGTCTCTCAATCTCTCATTTAATTGGCTCACTCATTTAATCTCATGTTTAAAAAACAAAATAAAATAAAATGCTGTTATATTCTCTTGTATGCTCATGTTTTAATTGCATTGTCATTTTTGAACTTAGTGAGCATGTTTAATTGCCATATTTTCAGTTGTAAGCAAGAAGACATGCAAGGTTAAATGTGCTCATGTAGATTTTTACAAAACGTATCGACTTTAACATATTGACTTTTTCTTCAAGGTAGACTATAGGTATACATTAAAAAGGTTTTAATTTAATAGAACACGAGTATTTCACTTTCATTTGGAAGTAACTGTAGAGTCAAGTTAATAGAGATAAGTGTAAGTGTAATGATTAAAATTTTTTCTAGTAGGCAGGACAAAAATGTATGTAGTTGACATTGCATTGTTAGATATAGTAGACATGACCAAATTGAATGTAGTTAACATGGCATTATTTTATATAGTAGGCATGACAAAATTCAGAGTAGTTAACCTGACATAATCTTCTCTATTAGGCATGGCAAAACTTTATCTAGTAGGAGTGACCAATCTTTTTTTTGTAGTCTTGACTAAAGGAATTTAAGCTTATACAACAAGATTACAACAAATAGTTTCAAACTAATTAGATTTTGTTGGGAAAATGTAATTAAATTTCGTGGAAAAGTTTACTCAAATTTTTTTAAGTTCGTTCAACAACTTTTTTTTTTTGAGTGTACAAGACAAAAACAATAAAACCCATTACAAACGAGCCATTTGTTGCATCCAGTGGGGACATAATACGGATTATACTGAATTATACTGTTTTTACGCATTGCGTTGCATCACGGCGCATAATTATAAAACCATGTCTGCATTTTTGATCGGAGAAACGACAAACAACAAGCACTACTCTACACCAGTGGTTCTTAATTCCAGTCCTCGCGCCCCCCAGCTCTGCATATTTTGCATGTCTCTCTTTGTTAACACACCTGATTCAGATAATCAGCTCGTTTGAAGTAAGCTCCGTGCAAGAACTGTGTTCCCATTGACATGGTCCCTACACAGTGTTCCCTGAGCGGGGGAAATCTGTTGAAGTTTACCTCACTTAGGAACATTCATTCACGGATTTGTGCTGCACAACATCTTCACACATGGACAAGTGTGACATCATATACCTCTGTAAAGAAATACAATTTAAATTAATGCACTTTGAATGGAACATATACATTTGCTTCAAACTGGAATCATGGCGGAATATCCTGTGATGTCCACTTCGCAGGGCACTTACGTTCGAATAGAACAAACGTCTGAAGCGATAAGAGAAACACAAAATGTGCAGAGCAGGGGGTGCGAGGACCGCTACTCTACGCTGCTCAAAACTCGTGTTCGAATCATCAGTGGCAAATCCTTTACATATGTAAGCTACTTACAGACTGTGAGTCAGAACAGCTGGCATTATAGTCTTCTCTCCCAGGATCAGGAAACAGTCCTCCATAAAATGTGCTGCACACATCTGAAGATTTCTAGTTGTGTCCTCTTTTGGAAGGCCAAACAAAGTATGTTCTTCTTCACAACGAAACAGCGTCTCCACAACATCATAGGTTACGCCTTCTTTCTTTATGTGAACATTTGGGTGGCGTTATGCAAATCTTCCCACATCGAGACATGTGGGGGGGGTGTTTAAACGAGGCGTTTTAGGGGGGTGTGGACGAGTCTTAACTTTTATAAAGAATATCTCTTTGGATTTGAGACTTTAGTCTTTGCAACTTTACAGATCTTCTTTATGCACCAAGAGCTTGTAACACTCTAAAGAGAAAGGAACACTTGAAATCGCATCATATGACTCCTTTAACATATACTCTCTCAATTCAATTTTCTGCAAAGCATGCTGGGAAGTTAAATGCACTGCTCCATTTCAGTTACTGCAACAGTTAGTCCCAACACAAACTTTTACACATGTAAGTGGCTTGAATGAAATGAAATTGAGACAAAATGTTCAGCAGTTGTGTTGCTTTAGCAAATTCCTACTACAAACTAGTCAAAATAAACTTTAAATATTAACAACAACAAAATAGATCACAAATAAGACCTAACAACAAAAGGAATAAAAAACAAAGCATTCCAATAAAAATATTCTTTCCATTAACATCTTCATTTATGCTTGCATTTTATTTGTGTTTTTCTTTATAATCTTTATTTATTTAGAAGATTACTTTAAAACAGCTTTTACCAAACAAATCGGGCAAAACCATGAAAGTAAAGACTCTGATCAGCCAAATCCTCCCCCAAGCACACATTTGCCATTGGAACAAACAACACACATCCACCACACATCCAGCAGTCCTCCGTCTCCAAAGGCGTGTGGTGTTCAAGTGAAGGACGGGCCTGTGATTAAAGTTGACCATCTTAACACTTATGTGATCGGCTCTTATGTGGAGCATCGTTTCAGAGAGAAAGAGATAAAGACGATTGCCATTGTTCTCCGACATGAGCAGGCCACGTACAGCTGTGTGATGTGCTGCGATGGAGGGATCATGACGTCGAATGCCTATTACTCAATTCATTCTGACCACTTCAACTTTGAATACGGCACCGCTACCATCACGTGCCCAATCAGCAGCAGGTGTTTGATACTGACGCACGTTGCAATCACAGCCGGCGGCGTCTCGGGGAGGGTAACATCCTTTCAACCTGTTAGAAACAGAGACGTTCCAACAAGCTTCCCGTATGAGTTCACAATCTGCATCTCTGTCATGTACGACTACAAGAATGTGTTGAATCTAGTCCAGTTCATGGAGATGTTCAGACTGCTTGGTGCTCAAAGGGTGGTGATTTATAAAACCAACTGCGATTCAGAAACACAGAAGGTTCTGGACTATTATGAGAGAAGCGGTTTCGTGGAGATCATCCCGTGGACGATTAAAAATCACATTAAAGTGTCTACAGGCTGGAAGATAGATATATCACCAGGTCAGCTGCATTACTACGGGCAAATCCCTGCTCTTAATGACTGTGTTTTTCGTTATATGTACCAAACTCGCTATCTGGCTCTACAAGACCTGGATGAATTAATTCTGCCTATCAAAGTGAAAACCTGGACGGAACTGTTTCCTGAGCTTGAGAACAAGTACAGTTCTGATGTGGGCTTTGAGTTTGAGAATAATCAATTCCCGTTTTCTGCAAAGACTCACGTGGATCACGACGTGGAAACATGGAATCATGTAAAGGGAATAAATATTATAAATTATATTGATCGAGTACCCAACATCCCCGGTACTTTCAACAATTACAAGATTATAGTAAATCCTCGTCTGGTTCAGGAGGCTACTGTCCATGGCCTGCTGAAGAGTGCGAATGGAAAGGGCACAGTCCGGGTGGATAATGCCATCGCTCGCATGTACCACTTCAAAGACTTCACATACTCACCGAACACAGACCTTATAAAAGATGATCATCTCTGGGACTACACCAATGATCTTATACCAGCTGTTTCTAAAGTTCTACAGGACTGTGGATTCATTGAGACCTAAATGGTTGTCATGAAGTACTGTTTGTCACTGTTTGTAAAATATTCATAAAATCTACATAAAAAAACAAATCTGGCTGTATGTGGATGGTATTCATGGGGAACAGCATACGTATGAGTGGTTTGTTTGTTTGTTTGTTTACCTTTATTTGATTTGAGTGCTTAAAAAGAGTAAATAGAGTGCATTTGCCAAATGTGATATGTTGAAAGGCTTTCCCACTCAACTGTGCTAAAGACGCAACAGAAAGTGGAAAATCAACCTTTTCACATTTCTACAAGTTACACAATATATAGATATTGAATTCGGAAGGATAAATGACTATTTTTCTCAGATAATCATGTTCATCAATGCATACAAACAACTACAGCTCAGGGCTTTACGGAAATTCTACATTTACATTTACTCATTTGGCAGACGCTTTTTACCCAAAGTGACTTACAGTTGAGGAATACAACAAGCGATTCATCATAAGATGGCAATAATCATTAGAAGTGCCTATTATACAAGGTTTCAGTCTTTGTTCAGAATAGTAAAAGCTAGGAAAGAAAGGCATAAAGGGATAATGAGAGCATAGAAAAGATGAAAGCTTAGAGAATTTATATCTATTTTATTTTTAGGAGGATGCAGTTCGATGCTCACGGGAGAGATTCGTTTTCAGTTGTTTCTTGAAGATCGTAACGGATTCAGCTGTCTGGGTGGATTTTGGTGGGTCACTCCACAGTGTGCAAACCTGCATGATCGTGCTGTTTTTGCAATATGATATTTAAAGGTTAGCTGATCATCAAGATTCAGGCCGAGATGTCGGCCATTCTGTTGTAAAAAGTTTTTGCTTTTTTATGTCATCCAGTGAAAGCTGAGTAACAAAACGAGAACATTGTTGGAGATAATGTGGAACAATAATAATGGCTGATCATGGGCTTTTTTATGGCCTTGACTAAAATGTCCAATCAAATCAAAGAAGGCAAGCTTAATGCATTTTAATATCTAAGAAATGTTTTACATAGAAATGTAAAGTTATCAGCAGTAATATCCTGTGAAGCAAACTTTTTCATTATTATTATTATTATTATTATTATTATTATTATTATTATTATTATTATTTTATTTTACAGTTTTGGATTGAAAATATAGGATGACACAATTACGTGATTGAAGTAATTCATAACTGAATGTGATGAGAGAAGAAACCTTTAGCCATTTTAAAATACAAATATTAGTTAAAAATAGTTGAAACTGATTACAAAAAAATAATAATAATAATTAATTTAAATAAAAAGACAATTACAACATCATGTCAACTCTGCTGAACCCAAGGCGCTGCAATAAACTTAAATACTAATAAACTTAAATACTAATAATAGCTTTTAAATAGGCTACAGAAGTCCATTTAGCCTTAGAGCAAAAAAAGACCCACAAAAAAGATGCAACTTTATTTAACTATTACACTATTGAATGTATAGTTCACTCATGAAAAAAAGTTAATACTTGTGCTAGATGTGCAATTATTATGTATAAAATATAAAGGTAATATTAATTAAATAAAGGCCAATTAAAGGTCAGCAAAGTAACTTACCTTTTATTTAATTGTAATAACATGTAATTCATGAAAGCAGTTCACACTTAAGTATATTCTTTTAAAATGCAGTGTATACTTCAGTTTTACAAGGGTATATCTTGCAGTTGCTGCTTTATTTATCATAATTGCAACTTCATATCTCATAATAAGACTCTGTTTCTTATTTTAAACTTTGTTTTGCAGTTACCGTTTGATGCAGAAACAGACTTTGTTAATGTTTAAATGGCTAAAAATTCCAGAGAGTTAATGTGCAGCAAGATCACAAACATGTACTCCACTCATTTTCTGCCCTTTCTGAAATACTGCTAATTTAAATGTGAGTTCTAATGCAGTAAATGTAATAAATTATGATTGTAAATTCTGAAAAAAATAATGTGTGATTAATGAGATATATTGCAAGAAGCCTACTTGTATAATTACACATTCATTAGAATTTATTTTTAATGTTCTGTTAGTAATGTTTGTGTGAAGTAAATCATACTTAAAAATGATGCTTTATTGGCCCACAAACATCAGCATAAAATCATTAGCTAAACATGTCACACTATCAGTGGTGTCACAAAAGGACATGAACCATCAGAAAAATGACACCTCAGTTTTCAGTTTCTGGAAATATCACAGTTAGGTATATCACGGTTTGTTGGTCTTCCCCTGTGCAGAAAAGAGAGAGAGAGAAACAATTAAACTCTAATAATCATACATTTCATACTGAGTCATCGAGTTTCTCCTAATTTTGGAATGACATAAAACTGTATTGTGGATTATTACTGTGCTAATGCATTTGAAATGGTTCTCCCCTTTACTATTCCTATTCATCACTATGTATCATTAAGACACTCAACAAAATATTTGGATTCCCTTCTAGTGTGTCTAAATATTTAAAATTGGATGGCAAAAAAGTTCCTAATTTTAAATTAAGAAAAGACAGAGGTTATTGCTTTTGGCCAGCCAAACGATTCTACCAAATTACTTTTAGACTCAAGCCCATTGGCACCATATAAACATCGGTAAGAGATTTGGGTTTTCAAATTTAATATAATTGTAAAATATGTGTGTATGTGGTAGGCCTATATGCGATACCTTATATGGACCTTGACACTGTTATTTATTTGGCAGTCTATGGGACAGTCTCAAGCCTCCAGGTTTTCATCCAAAATATCTTAAATTGTGTTCTGAAGATGAACGGAGCTTTTACGATTATATAACCACATTTTTAAAACCCATAAAAACTAAACAGTACGAATGAGGATTTTCAAATAAATGCTGTAATGTAGGAAACTAAGATGATATGTTCCTGTTCTTTATACCCATAAAAAGTCTACCTGCTGCATTTTAAACTGTTTGCAGTCGAGAAATGGACGACTGACTAAAGCGAGTAACAGTAATCCATTCTTGAGGAGATCAAATAATGTATCACCATTTTATTTCAAGACTTCTGAACATCATGCACGATTTCATCTGGGCTAAATTACGGAAGTGAAAATGTTTTATTTTTCAACGCAATGTGCTTATCCAACATGAGGAGGCTTGATGGACATAAAAGGAAGGAAATAGAAAGCTATGAAAGCATAAGGAACCGTTTATCACTCATTCCGGACATTTTGTTGAAACACGTGTGTGAGCCAATCTTTGCCATATCAAAAACACTAATAAATTCTCCCTTTAATTAACCCTCAACAGTTCAACCTTTATGTTTTATATTCACTGACATTTCATTTTTTTTAATATGTCTTGTATGCTATATATCAATTTGTAGCCTTGATATACACCACAGTGTACTTTTAGTTTCGGTTTTCAATGTAAGCTATTTGTTCGAAGTTTTAAAACAAATTCATGCATAAATATCAATGTCCATGGCTTACAGGATTATAAACATTATGTTATTATGGTGGCAGTAAAAGTAACTAAACTAATCGCATGAATGTTTCTTTAAAAAGTTTCAAACTTAACAATGCATACGCTTATCGTCATGCCATTACACCACAAGGGTTTGAGGTTTAGCTCTATATATATATATATATATATATATATATATATATATATATATATATATATATATATATATATATATATATACACACACACATACATATAAACTTAACACGGCATACGCTTATCGTCATGCCACTATACCACAAGGGTTTTTTTTTTACTAATGTTATAGATAAAAAATGCTTTGAATACATTTAGTTCATGTTAGCTAATGCATTAAGAAATGTTAACAAATTAGACTTTATAAAAATTAATTAACATAATCACTAAATAAATAACAAAAACAACAAATATAACAAAAAAACAACTTCAAACACAATTATATACCCTCTATATATATATATATATATATATATATATATATATATATATATATATATATATATATTATATATATAAATAGCCTACTGTTACAAATGTTTTGTTCATTGTTAGTTCATGTTAGTTAATACATTAATGTTAACAAATGGCACCTTATTGTAAAGAGTTACCAACTAAATCTATTACAGCTGTCGCAAATAAAGTGAAAATGAAAAGTGTTGATTGCGGCATTACATTTAGATCGATCGTATCGGATCACGTTTCTTTTTACGCATTTTAACAACCATGGAATTTAAACAAAATAATGAAATAATTAGTAGGCCCTAACTTACAATGTATAAACTGTGATCACGTCCAATATGAATTCAGTTGTATAAATATTTTATGACAGGAGGACACCCATATCTGGTATTGTTTAAAAAGATGTGTTTATGATGTGCGTAGTTAATAGATTGCACAAACATTAGGTTCCTTTTAGCCTTATACCCTGGAGTTAGTTCACCGCTTATGCTGAATCATCTGAAGCGGTTTCTCAGTCAGACAAACAATCAAGAACCGAGAACAAACTGTGCTGGATGAAGTGGACAGACAAATAAACCACTGAAACAAAAGACGACATATTGTACATTTTAAAAGTTAACTTTGGTTACATTTTATTTTAAGGTGTCCTTGTTACAGTGTAATTATACATTTAAGTATGCTACTGAGTAATTTGGTTTGACTTAGGGTTACAAGTACATGTAACATGTGTAACAAGGACACCTTAAAATAAAGTGTTACCTTAACTTTAAAAAAATCAGCTGAGAATTTCGGCCCCTGAAGCTATAGGTGTCTTGAATGATAAAGTATTAACTTAAAGCTGCAGTCCATAACCTTTTTGAGTAAACCATGAATCCATTTTCCAGACGGTGTTTTTGGCTTGTCCTGAATCACTACGGTACACCTAAAATATGTGTTTAGAATGGTTCGGGTGGGTAGGCACTGCTGCAGAGTAGCCCGGTACCTGGGTGATTCGCCATTGACATAAACATAAAAAATTAGCTCCAAACACAATGTTCTTCCGCAAGACGCACGCAGTTCTGTTTATAAACTGCTAGAGCAGTTTACGGACTGCGGCTTTAAAGTCGGTGTGAAACAGAAATTGTGGTTGTCTTTTCTCCACTATTGTGATGTTTATCTGAGTGAAACGGCTTCTAGAACAAGAACAGATGTACATATCTCAGTTAGCAGATGATACAGTGCTGTTCTCGAAAGATGACCATCGGGTCCAAGCTCTTAAACAAACAGATGCATCCTTGGTTTAAACATTAGCAAATGTGAATTTTTGTCCACAGAAGACAGTCAGTTAACATATATAGATCCCAGTGAGGGAATCATTGGCAAAAAGGTCAAAAATCTAGGTGCAAGTTAAATTTTGATCCCATTCTTCAGAAAACCAAGGCAAAGTTTAATCTTTTGAATGATATTTGTCCCTAAAAGGAAGAGTTTTGCTATGTAAATCTGAGGGTCTGTCGAGATTAGTTTATGCTGCACTTCACTCAGTGTTTCTAATGAGATGTGTAAAGCTGTTGATACCACTTTGTTGAATTTTTCCTTGGAGAAACAAAACACATTTGTGACGAGTGCGTGGGAATGGAGCGAAACTTCCTGTTTTATTACACTCATTTTATTCTAATTTGTTGTAATAAAAATAAGCTTCTGTTTCATAAACTTGGTGCTGATAGCACCTTAACTTTACCATAGCCTGCCTTTGGGGTCTTTGCTATATTCCAATATCATTATGCCTCAGTTAGCTATTTATACTGTAGATTAAGAGTTGTTGTTTTAGGTGTACTGATGGCCTGCTACTATGTTTAATAATTTATGATGTTATGTTGTTAAAATAACATTCTGTTCTATTAATGCATTGTTTGCTGGTTTATTTAGCTACTTTTCAGTACACCGCATTAAGTATGCTACTTAGTACTGTAAGACTTTGAATGATAATGTACAAATTAACACCTGATCACTCTTCTGGGTTTGCTACTGTTACAGTTAAAAATCGTATAAGGGTAAAGACATGACAGGCACACAATGGTATGATGAAAGCAACACAGATACAAGAAATAAAACTGATAAGTGGTGTGTTAGACTTATAGTGTGTGAATAATCAAGCATTGACAATAATCAGTCGTATTGGCGACAACAAGAAGCCCCCAAATAAAATTCTGCTTAGGGCCCCATAAGGCTTGGTCTGGCCCTGAGTATAGTTCACTGGAATATTGAATGGTTTGTTATGGAAGGCCATCTGGACTTTACCAAACAAATATTTATTGGCAAACAAAGTGAAGGACGTAACCTTTAAAATATTACACAGATTATATATATTTTTTGTTAAATTAAAAAAGGATATTGGGTTGAACTGTATAATGAATATAATGACTGAAACTTTATTTCATTTATTTTGGCATTAAGGAAACTCTGATAAGATTTATTAAGATTTATAATAAATGATATTGAGTCCACTTTTCTTTGTGCTTGGAGAATGTTTTATTTGGTTTTACTAATATTCCCGCAAATAAAAGACAATGATGCTTTTGCTAAATTATATATTCACAAGAGTAAATTTTGTGAAATCTGACCTTTGTTTTTTGGTTCTTGAAAAATAAATTCAGTTATGTATTCAAACTATTTTTTTTTTATTCATATAATAAGCAATTAAGACACATGTTTATCTGTATTATTGCAGTTCTGACAGTATAATGACTATGTCTGTTTAATAAAAAAATAAAATAAAAAAAGAAAGAAAGAAAGAAAATGTAGGGCAGGACTGACTGACAGTAAAACACCAGAGAAGAGAAAAACATGCCACTGCAAGAAGGAGGGGAAGGTATTCTGTTTATAGATTACAAAGCACATGAATAAAAATAAAATAAAAAAATAAAAAAGATGTTCAGGGATAAATCATTTATTATAAATATGGCAATATTTCATTAAAAATAAATAAATATGGGATCGTTCTGTATTTAAAGTTGAAATTATAGTCCTGTATCATATAAACATGGCATGTGATTTATACACAGGCCTACAAATAATTTAATAAATAAAAAAAGACTTTGCAGTGTGCAGAATAATAACAGCAAATCAGTTTCACAAGAAGTAGCAAAGAAGCTCATGTGCAAACATGACTGCACTGAAGCATCTTTGCTTCCGTAGCAATAGAATCTAAGTGTCAGGGAAAATAAAGAAGGATTCAGTAGCGAGTGTAAATCTCAGTTCTTTATTAAGAAAACAATAAGAGTAGTAGCAGTGGGTCAGACGGGAGCAAGTACACAAGGGTCCTCTCCTGGCAGCACAGGGACGCAGATGGGCAACCAGTCTTCCGTGGAGCCCGAGGAACGACCATGAAGACAACACAGGAACCAGAACAATCACGCAGGAACAAGACAGCCAGAAACAGGACGACTCACAGTAAACTCCAAAACGATCTGACAAAGACAGGAAGTGGGATGAGAACATATATAGGCAGGTGAAAGTGACTGCAGCTGTTGGTGGTGATCAGGTGAGTGGTAATCAGTGGCCACACCTCCAACACAACCAAACACACACAGAGAGTATGAGCCAGCAAATTCAAGAACCAAGACAGTACCCCAGGAGAACCTACCCATCGATTGTAATCATCGATAAGGGAGTGATGCAGTATGTTCCTTGCAGGAACCCAACTCCCCTCCTCCGGACCGTAACCTTTCCAGTCCATCAAGTACTGGAATCCGCATCCCCTCCGTCTAGAGTCCAGAATACGATTTACCGTATAAGTTGTTTCCCCATCTACGAGTCGTGACTGGGGAGGAACTGGAGCAGGCGGATGTGTGAATGAAATACTGGCTTTAATTTGGAAACATGAAATACGGGGTGAATCCTCTCATACGCTGGAGGCAGTATGAGGTGTACTGTTACCGGACTAAGGATCTTGGCAACAGGGAATGGACCGATGAATTTAGGAGCAAGCTTATTACACACGGAGTGGAGAGGAATATTTCTTGATGAAAGCCACACCTTTTGACCCACAACATAGACAGGAGGCCTAGACTGGTGGCGATAGGCTTGAGCCTTGGTGCATGCCCCCACCTGGAGCAGAGTCTCACGGGCTCTATTCCATGTGTGACGACACCTCTGGATGAAGGCGTGAGCAGAAGGGACCGTGACTTCGGATTCCAGACTAGGAAAAATTGGTGGCTGGTAACCTAAACTAGCTTCAAACGGAGAAAGGCCCTTGGATGACACTGGTAACAAGTTATGTGCATACTCAACCCAAGAAAGCTGTTGGCTCCAGGAGGAAGGGAAGGAGGAAGGGTTCTTGGACACCAAACATTGCAGCACTCTCTCAAGATCTTGGTTGGCTCACTCGGTTTGAGCATTGCTTTGGGGATGGAAACCCGAGGACAGACTCACACTCACCCCCAGTAATCTGCAAAACTCCCTCCAGAATTTGTTTATAAACTGGGGCCCCCTGTCAGAGACCACATCTGTCGGGAGGCCATGTATATGAAAGACATGATCTACGACAGCCACCACTGTCTCCTTAGCAGAAGGTAATTAGGGGAAGGGAATAAACTGAGTTGCCTTGCCCCCAGTAACAAAATCGAGCACAATGTGGGACCAGGATCTCAAAGGGACTGGCAGCGGTTGGAGCAACCCATCTGGAGGTCGATTGGAAGTTTTACCTCATGCACAAACCAAACAGGCCAAAACAAAATCCCGAATGTCGCGAACCATACCTGGCCACCAAAATTGTTGCTTTACCAAAAAAACTGGTTTGATTAACTCCTGGATGACATGGCACTTTGGAGCAATGACCCCATCGAATAACGTCTGACCGTAATCTCTCAGGCATGAATAATCGACTTGGTGGACCGCCGGGCGGAGGCGTTACTCCTTCTAAGGCCGATTTGACCTTCGACTCGATCTCCCACGTGAGTATGGAAACAATGAGTTTCTCAGGTAAATTGCACTCAGGAGTAGATGGGCAATCTGGGCGGTCAAAAATGCATGAAAAAGCATTGGGTTTGATGTTCTTAGACCCCCAATAGTAAAAAATCTAAAAATCAAAAAAAAATAAAAAAAAAAGACCCCACCGAGCCTCCCAGTATTCTTTTAGCTGATCTGATATATTCCAAGTTCTTATGATCGGTCCAGACGATAAAGGGAACCCCCGACCCCTCTAACCAATGATGCCACTCCTCCAATGTAAATTTGACTGCAAACAACTCTCTATTACCAATGTCGTAGTTACGTTCGGCTGGCAACAGACGATGGGAATAAAACGCGAAGGGATGCATCTTGTCATCCGAAGGAGAGCCCTGAGAAAGAACCTCTGACGGGTCGACCTCCACCACGAACTGACGTGAGGAATCAGGGGCAATCAGAATGGGAGCCGAAACAAAGCGGCTCTTGAGTTTGGTAAATGCAGCTTCGGCTGCACCAAACCACCTGAACGTCGTTCGGGAGGATGTCAAGGTCTTCAGAGGTGCGGCTAGTTGGCTGAAATTCCGAATAAAACGTCGGTAAAAATTGGCGAACCCCAGAAACCTCTGTAGGGCCTTACGGGAATCTGGACTTGGCCAATCTACCACAGCCTTGATCTTGTCGGGATCCATGCGCACTCCCTCGGATGAGATGATGTACCCTAGGAACGCACATTTCTCTGCCTTGACAAAAAGCCCATTCTCTACCAACCTCTGGAGCACTCGTCTGACGTGCTGAACTTGCTCCTTGAGAGAAGAAGAAAATATCAATATGTCATCCAGGTAGACATAAATGAACTGATCAACCATATCTCTCACCACGTCATTGACGAGTGCTTGGAAGACAGCAGGGAGTTGGACAGCCCGAAGGGCATGACCAAATATTCAAAATGGCCCCTGGGGGTATTAAACGCAGTCTTCCACTCATCCCCCTCCCTGATGTGGACCAAGTTATATGCATTACATAAATCCAGTTTCATGAATACGGATGCTCCCTGCAACCTCTCGCAGGCGGAAGACATCAACGGCAAAGGATAGGTATTCTTTACCGTGATGTTATTCAGCCCTCGGAAATCAATGCAAGGTCGCAGAGAACCAACCTTCTTACCCACGCAAAAGAACCCCGTCCCCGCTGGAGAAGAAGAAGGGCGAATAAACCCGGTTGCTAGAGAATCAGAAATGTATTTCTCCATGGCCTCCCTTTCCGGGAAGGAAAGTGAATATAACTTGCCCTTAGGTGGAGACGTACCTGGTAGTAACTCTATAGCACAGTCATAGGGACCATGAGGAAGTAAAGAAGCAGCCTGGGACTTACTGAACACTTCCTTTAGGTCGAGGTACTCCTGGGGCACGTTTGATAAATTCACTGGCTCATCCTGCAACACAGAAGTAGACACAGACGAACAGGCAGACACAAGACATGAGGCAGAGCACTGAGATCATGTGCCATAACCTTCTCAAGTCAGCGCATGAAACATAAGATTCTCTTCAAGGCTGAATGGCTACTAATGGGGGAAAACATTAATGAATCAGGTAAAAGAAAAAAAAAAAAAAAAAAAAAACAGGGAAGTACGGGGGCGATGAGTTGACTCCAAACACTTTGGGAGTCTAAGATAAATATACAGCACCTGCCAGTATTTTTACGGGAGAATGCTTAACAAATTTTCTAGAAATCACTAAATCATAATTTCCATCATTAGACAACTATAGAATTCACACCCTCATCAAGATTAAGGTTTGATTGCTTTAGTTAAAATAGCTAACATAGCACATAGAGTATTTGCATTTAAACACAATAAGGGAAAAGATTACTTGTCACTATACTGCCTAAAGAATGGCAATTGTTTCTTAAATTTGACATAATTGCCTTTTCTTCCCTGTTGGTTAGGTGCATATAACAGCCATGTTGGATTTCTGGTCTTGTGAGTGTGTGCATAGACACTTCCGGTTTTGCTAAAAGAAGTGCAAAAAGCCAGAGAAACCCAAATCTTATCTTTGATATATGTTTACAGGATCTATACTATTGTTAATACTATTAATATTATTTGAGCCATTGGCATTTGAAGCTTTGCATATGTTTAGGTCAGTTAAATGAAATATATAATCCGCATTTGACTTGAACTCATGGTTTGTGCTCGTACACAAAGTCTTGTTCCCTTACCAATTATGTACATGTACAAATTATTGTAGATATACAAATAGTCTAAATATAACTAAAATACAAATTTGCAAAAAAACAAAAACAAAACACAAACAATACATAAAGATGTATGCGCTACTTATAGACACCGGACAGATAATGATTTATGCAAAAGATGCTCCTAAACTAATTTGCACAAAACAGATACATATGATTTAATAAAAAACTAGGGCTTTAAAGGGGTCACCGGATGCTACATGCACTTTTACAAGTCGTCTGAACTGAAATCTGTGTTGACAGTGTGTGTACACAACCACCCTATAATGATAAAAATCCACCCAGTGATTTTTTTTTTTTTTCAGATCTCGTTAAATCACTTCCCCTTTCTCAAATCGAGCCGATCTCAGATGCCTGTCTGTGTGATGTTGTTGTTGTATGTAATAATGAACACAGCAGTTGTCATTTACTCTCGACATCTGAGCCACTGAAGATGCAGTGGATAACGTTTGTTTTTGAAGGGAATGCACCCCTGATCTGCCTAAATGCATCTATGTTCGTGTGAATTCATTCGTGATCCAGCTTCACCTACAAAAGTGGGTGGGAAGATCATTCCACAAGCCAGGAATGGTGGACGAGAATGTTCTGGAAAGTGATTTTGAGACTCTCTGCAATAGTACCATGAGGCGTCGCTCACTAGCGGATCTCAGACTTCTGGAGGGGATGTTGATTCGTAGTAGTGAGTGGAAGTAGGCGGGTGCTGAGCCTGTGGCTGTTCTATATGCAAGCATCAGTGTCTTGAACTTGATGCGAGCCGCAACCAGTAGCCAGTGCAAGGAGATAAAGAGAGGTGTAACATGGAATCTTTTGGGCTTGTTGAAGACCAGCCGTACTGCTGCATTCTGAATTATTTGTAGAGGTTTGATTGTGCTTGATGGAAGTCCAGCCAGAAGAGCATTGCAGTAGTCCAGCCTAGAAATGACAAAGGCCTGGACAAGGGAAGAGAGGGGGGCAGGGTCAGCAGAGCTCATTTACATTTAAAGGAAAATGCTACAAAATGGCGTGCTCTAAAAAGAGCTGTTTTTGACAGGGTAAAAGGGTGTTTTTTACACTACAATTGAGAATTTTTTACCAAACTATGTTACAGAATTTTCACTAAGACCCTAAAGAATCATATCAACTTGTGGAAAATGGGCATCCAATTCGATTCTTTTAATTCGATTAATTACACAATGTGGTGATAAATTAGTCTAATTCATTGCATATTAATTGCAAAGATTTCAGAATTAGAGAGATTATCCAAACTTTAATTGAGGACAGTAAGAATGTGAGGGCTCTAGATACGGCTTTGGATGCGACTAGCTCAGGGAGTCCTGTACATTGTTTGGTTCTGGTAATAGCACCTCTGCAGCAGGGCAACTGGGTGACTGTGAGGCGCCATAGTCGGGAGTCAAAACACCGCTCTTCCAATCTGATCAAAACATTAAACAGGTTCCCCCACTAAGTGAAGCACCCACTGAGAAACCTGATGAAAGTGCTCTAGTTATTGGCGATTCTATTGTACTGAATGTGAAAATAGACACCAGCCACCATAGTCCAATGTTTACCAGGAGCCAGAGCGCCTGACATCTTGGCAAATTTAAAAGTGCAGGCTAATGCTAAACGTAAATACAGTAAGATTGTTATTCACGACGGCACTAATGATGTTCGACTTCGCCAGTCGGAGATCACTAAAAATAACATTAAAGAGGTGTGTGAACTTGCAAGCACGATGTCAGACACTGTAATATGCTCTGGTCCCCTCCCTGCTTACCGTGGTGATGAGATATATAGCAGATTGTCATCACTCAATGGCTGAATGTCTAAGTGGTGCCCGCAGGACAACATAGGTTTCATAGACAATTGGACAAGCTTTTGGGGCAGACCTGACCTGTTGAAAAGAGATGGTCTTCATCCCTCCTGGGGTGATGCCGCTCTTCTCACTAGAAATATGGCACATAGTCTTAGAGTTTGTACTTGACTAACTGAGGTCCAGGTCAGGAAGCAGACAGACTGGCTAAAACATTTTTCTATCTCAAAAATATATCTAAATTACTACCTATGCTCTCAATGTCAAATGCAGAAATGTTAATCCATGCGTTTATGACCTCAAGGTTAGATTATTATAATGCTTTATTGGGTGGTTGTTCTGCACGCTTAATAAACAAACTCCAGCTAGTCCAAAATGCAGCAGCTACAGTTCTTACTAGAACCAGGAAGTATGACCATATTAGCCCGGTTCTGTCAACACTGCACTGGCTCTGTATTAAACATCGTGTAGATTTTAAAATCTTGATTATTACTTATAAAGCCCTGAATAGTTTAGCACATCAGTATTTGAACGAGCTCTTGTTACATTATAATCCTCCACGTCCGCTGCGTTCTCAAAACTCAGGCAATTTGATAATACCTAGAATATCAAAATCAACTGTCTGAAATATCCTACCTTATATTGTTCAGGAGGCAGACACACTCTTGCAGTTTAAATCTAGATTAAAGACCCATCTCTTTAACCTGGCTTACACATAACACACTAATACGCTTCTAATATCCAAATCCGTTAAAGGATTTTAGGCTGCATTAATTAGGTAAACTGGAACCGGGAACACTTCCCATAACACACAATGTACTTGCTACATCGTTAGAAGAATGGCATCTACACTAAATTTAGTCTGTTTCTCTCTTATTCCGAGGTCACCATAGCGACCAGATCCAGTCTGTATCCAGATCAGATGGTCACTGCAGTCACCCGGATCCAGTTTTTATCCAGCCCAGATAGTGGATCAGCACCTAGAAAGGATCTCTACAGCCCTGAAAGACAGCGGAGACCAGGACAACTAGATAAGCCCCAGAGACAGATCCCCTGTAAAGACCTTGTCTCAGAAGAACCCCAGGACAAGACCACAGGAACCAGTTGATTCCTCTGCACAATGTGACTTTGCTGCAGCCTGGAATTGAACTGCTGGTTTCGTCTGATCAGAGGAGAACTGGCCCCCGACTGAGACTGGTTTGTCCTAAGGTTTTTTCTCCATTCTGTCACCGATGGAGTTTTGGTTCCTTGCCGCTGTCGCCTCTGGCTTGCTTAGATGGGACACTTCATTTACAGCGATATCGTTGACTTGATTGCAAATGATTGCAGATATACTATTTAAACTGAACTGAGCTGAATGATGACATCACTGAATTCAAAGATGAACTGCTTTTAACTGTCATTTTGCATTATTGACACACTGTTTTCCTAATTAATGTTGTTCAGTTGCTTTGACACAATCTGTTTTGTATAAAGCACTATATAAATAAAGGTGACTTGACTTGACTTGACGATTAAAAAGCACATTAAAGTGTCTACAGGCTGGGAGATAGATATATCACCAGGTCAGCTGCATTACTACGGGCAAATCCCGGCTCTTAATGACTGTGTTTTTCGTTATACAGTATGTACCAAACTTGCTATCTGGCTCTACAAGACATGGATGAATTAATTCTGCCTATCAAAGTAAAAAACCTGAATGGAACTGTTTCCTGAGCTTGAGAACATGTACGGTACTGATGTGGGCTTTGAGTTTGAGAATAATCAATTCTGGTTTACTGCAAAGCCTCATGTGGATCACGACATGGAAGCATGTAAAGGGAATAAATATTTTAAATTATATTGATTGAGTACCCAACATCCCCGGTGCTTTCAACAATTACAAGATTATAGTAAATCCTCATCTGGTTAAGGAGGCTACTTTCCATGGCCTGCTGAAAAGTGTGAACGGAAAGCCCACGGTCCGGGTGGATAATGCCATCGCTCGCATGTACCACTTCAAAAACTTCACATACTCACCAAACACAGACCTTATAGGAGATGATCATCTCTGGGACTACACCAATGATCTTATACCAGCTGTTTCTAAAGTTCTACAGGATTACAAGATTATATTAAATATTAAAAATAGTGTGTCATAATGTTTCTACAGTATGCTCAAATGTGTCACTGTAAAAACCAAGTTGTTTATGCACTGTAAAAAGTTTACTGTGAAATTTGCAGTAACTTGCTGGCAGCAATTGGCAAGTAAGTTGCTGTAATATATTCCATACTATGCTGGCTGTAAGTTTAATCACAGTAACTTACTGTATGTTTTATTACAGTTGTTACGTCCCAAGGCATAATTATTTTTATTTGTTTTATGTGGTGTTATAGCTGTGCAGTATTTGATATTGCTGCTATGCTGATACAGTTTGTCTTGGCAGTGTTGTGTTTTGTTTTCTGTCTCTCTCTTCTCTCTACTCCATGCAAAAGCTTAATGAAGATCAGCTGGTCCTAGTTATCATCAACCACTCACTTGCTCTGATTGGCTGCTGGAGGGAGAGCATGTGGATAAAGCTGGAAACTCCAGCTGAGGTGGTACCCTTCTTGGCCTTTGTGGCACTTGGAGACTGGTTTTTGCCCACCCCAGACAATAGCAGGTGTGCTAGCTATTGCCTGTTTGCATTGTTGTCAGTGTAATAAAATAATTGTTGTCATTATTTGCTCTGTGACTAGCTCAGTTTTTTTTTTTTTTTTTTTTTTTTTTAAACTTAAACCAATTTCTAGACTGTTATGAAAGTCTGTGTGTGATTTCTGTGGAGTGCTGGGACCGAGATAGACAGGGGAGGCATGTAACAATTGGGGGCTCGTCCAGGATTTGACCCTGGGACCGCTCGCACCCCAAGCGAGAATCATACCCCTAGACAGTACCATAATTGCAATCAGAGTAATAAAAATATTATTTTAATATTACTGTTTATTGTGTGTAGTGTAAAAGGAAGACATGGTTTTTGCCACAAATAACATTTATTGACTTTAAAATGTGAAAGTACATAAAAATGAGAGGAAAACAGATTTAAATTTTGTATTCTTTAGTCAGTAAACACTATTTTGCATAAATCTAAAAATATGTAGGTTTTTTTAAACTATAAAATCTTTGACCAACTTTGTTCCAGTATGGGGTATATGTCAAACATCACATGAAAACACTACTCATTACTGCCACTTGCCAAAGAAAGTTTTAACAGCGTTATAAAATAACAGCAACATCTATTGATTTTATTTTGAGGTAAAAAACTTCGCTAAGTGTTTTTTTTTTTTTTCAGTGAGAAGAAAAATGAACACTTCATCAGTCTTCATAGTTGCGGTCAAAAGTTTATATACACCCTGCAGAATCTGCAAAACGTTAATTATTTTACCAAAATAAGAGGGATCATACAAAATGCATGTTATTGTTTATTTAGTACTGACCTGCATAAGATATATCACATAAAAGACCTTTACATATAGTCCACGAAAGAAAATAATAGTTTATAAAAAATAACCCTGTTCAAAAGTTTCCATCCCCTTGATTCTTAATACTGTGTTGTTACCTGAATGATCCACAGCTGTATATTTTTTGTTCCGTGATAGTTGTTCATGAGTCCCTTGTTTGTCCTGAACAGTTAAACAGCTTGCTGTTCTTGAAAACCTGATTTGTGGTACTTGAAAAATCCTTCAGGTCCAACTAATTTTTTGGTTTTCCAGCATTTTTGTGTATTTGAACCCTTTTCTAACAATAACTGATTTTGAGATTTATCTTGTTACACTGAGGACAACTGAGGGACTCATAACTATTACAGAAGGTTCAAACGCTCACTGATGCTCCAGAAGGAAACACAATGCATTAAGAGCCGGGGGTGAAAACATTTTGAATTTGAAGATCAGGGAAAGTTTAGCTTTTGTCTTCTGTGAAACATGTAGCTTCTGAGGGGCAGTATTAAATAAATAAACAATTAAAATTAAATAAACTTATATTTAAGGCAAGGAAGAAAAATGTACACCTCTTCATTCTGTTAAAGTTTTCACCCCCCTCATGGCAAAAAAAAAAAAAAACACAATAGTTACATTTATACAAGTTACATAAACACAAAATAAAAACCATGCAAACAATAATTATGCAGTTTAATTGTTTTAAATTGCATGATTAAAAAAATCTAAATTCTTCTAAAAATCATACTAAAGTCTCTAGTCATGTGTTCTAACACTATCCTTAAACATTATTAAAGAGTAAGTTCAACGATTTTCAATCCATTTTATATTGTTACAATGTTGGTAACACATGTAATAGAACAATGTTTATTTTTTCTCTGAGATACTCGGTTTATTTTAAACAGCTTTTTTTTTTCCTTTTTTTATGCTGCAAAGGGTGTCTTTTTGTCAAAACTCGTCATTTAATTAAGCATCATCCTGCAGTGTGTTGTTTACAAATAAAAGGGGACATATAGATACACATAACTCTAAATATTGTTTATTTACAGATATTAGACACATTGCAATAATACAAAGCAGGTTAAAAAATTGTCAAACTTACCCTTATAGGCAATATAAGGATAATATTTGTCAGTTTTGTATGGCCATTTACAGTTGCCGCCATCTGTCTTGTGTGTGTTGGCGTCATCTGAAGTCTTCACAATTGAGGCTGTATCCAAACTTGGATGGGCAGCCTGAGAAAGAAACAGAAAATCAAAAGGAAAAAGTTTAGCATAGCTGCTGTTCATATTATTTCAGACAAAAAAAAAATATTTTTTTCTTTACATCACATTTAGCAGTTTTTTCATTTATTTTACTTGTTTTTGTTGTCCTACGTGTTCGATGTAGTTTGTATAACTGTCTACGATAGACACGCTTTTAAATATAGTGTAGTGTTCTCAGACAAGGACAAGGCGTTTTGACGTACAAGGGGTGTTTATTTGGGCTGTTGTCGGCCACAACCCATGCCGTACACACTCCGACTTCTAAGAGAACCGCACTTTAATCAGGGAGGCACTCTTCTGTCCCCTCCTTCTCTCTGTTTCCCCATACACACACACACAGGGGCAGAGCCTCTTTTCACATCCAACTTGAACATCCAATAACAGTTCGCAACACAAAAATTTATAAAGTGCAACATTAACATTAAGCACATTGTTATCTACAACACAACAACATTTTGAACATGCTACACTAACCCCCTCTTATTGAAGTCCTCGACCTCGAGGAAAAAGTCTCTAAATCTGACTGGGGGCCCCCTGGGGAGCGTGTGAGCTTGGCTTTCCGGTAATGATTCCTCTGAGCCCTGTAAACGATCACCCTGAGGGGTGTTGGACAGCGATGTCACCTGCTGGCCGTTACTAGCCATATCAGCTGAGTCGATAACCCCCTCTGACCCCCTTGGAGTCCCAGCGTTTTGTGACAGAAGTACTGTGCTGCCCTGCGGTGTTGCAGTGCCCCGGTAAGGAGCCAACCTATCTCGTTGCAGTACCACTTTGCCCCGAGGAGGCAACTGTACACGATACACAACCTCCCCCAGCTTTTTCAATACTAGGCATGGTCCCACCCAGTGGCTGTCCAGCTTCGGGCACCTCCCTTTTTTCCTCACTGGGTTGTAAACCCAAAGTAGCTCCCCCACCCCAAAGTCATGCCCCCGAGCATGCAAGTCTTAAGCACTCTTTTGCCGCATACCCGCAGTCACCAGCTGCCTCCTGGCATATGCATGGGCAGAGTCCAAGCGGTCCTGGAGCTGTCTAGCATATTCGGGTCCAGCATGAACAGGTGGAGCATCCGGGGGCCGACCAAAGGCCAACTCTGCAGGGGTCCTAATCTCCCTCCCCAACATGAGCAGGGCTGGTGTGCATGAGGTAGAGTCCTGAATAGCAGAGCGACATGCCATTAGGACCACCGGCAGATGGGTGTCCCAATCATGTTGATGAGTAGATGTTAAGATGGACAACTGTTCAGCTAGTGTCCTGTTGAATTGCTCCACACTTTGGAGGTGGAGTGGGGTGGTGCGGGTCTTGATCCCCAAACGCTCACACATAGAAGAGAACACCTTGGACTCAAAGTTTCTGCCCTGATCACTATGGATACTTTGGGGTGCCCCAAACCTACTAAACATGCCCTCCACCAAGGCGTTGGCAACAGTCTCAGACTCCTGGTCAGGCAGCACAAAGGCCTCAGGCCATTTCGTAAAGTAATCCATAGCTGTCAAAACAAAGCGATTCCCCATCATGGTGTAAGGAAATGGTCCCATGATGTACACCCCCACCCGCTGCATCGGCTCCCCCACCGGAAACTGCTGTAGCTGGGCCCTAGACTGACCCTGCGGCCCTTTGTGTGCTGTACAAAGATCACAGCGCCTGCAGAAGTCCTCCACATCCCACCTCAGCCGTCCCCAGTAGAAGACCTGACGTAGATGTCGAAGTGTCTTTGTCACCCCAAAATGGCCTGATCCAGCAGAGCCATGCATGGCCTTTTACACTGCTTCTTGCATGTCCCAAAGCACCACGACCTGCAATCTCTTTTCTCCTGTTGCTGGCACCACCCATGCTCGCTGGAGAACCCCCTCTACCAGCCGTAGACATTTGAACTTGGCCCACATTCCCTTGGTGAATGGGGAGAAGGCCGCTACCTCCTCCCATAGTGGCCGCTGCTGTGTCTCTACCCCCGCTACACCAGGCTGCAGGTCTGGGTCTTGCCTCTGATTCTCCATCCGTTGAGTGACATCCACCTCTTGTAGCTCCTGGCAGACTACAATTCGGCCCCACCGCTTCCATCCACCTTCAGGCTAAGCTCCAGCTCTCTGGCTTCTCTGCACTCACAATACTTACATTCCTGCATGCTACATGGCCGTCTCGATAGAGCGTTGGCATTGCCATGCCGTTCCCCAGCACGATGTGTTAGATTGAAATCATAACTATGCAGTTCCTCCAGCCAACGAGCCACCTGGCCCTCTGGTTCCTTGAACTTCATCAGCCACTGCAAGGAGGCATGGTCAGAGCGTATGGTGAAATGCCGACCACACAGGTAGTACTTAAAATGCCTGATGGCAGAGATGGCAGACAACAGCTCTGCATCTTGCTGAAATAGACCACTACTCTCTCTCTCCATCTGGCCACGCCTGGGATAAGACTGCACCTATTCCATCCCCACATGCGTCCGTGTCCAACACGAAGGGCAGTGGGGGGTCAGGAGGTGCCAGGATGGGTGCACGCACCAGGGCTTATTTCAGAGTACTGAAAGCATTTTGACAGCTCTCCATCCAGACAAAGTACTGATCCTTCTGCAGGAGCTTATATAAAGGAGCAGCGATACAGGAAAAACCCCATACAACTTTCCTGTAATAGGATGCCAAACCCTTTGGAACTGGAACAGGCCACTCCTGTACAGCACTCACTTTGTCCTCCGCAGTGCCAATTCCTTCACTGCTTATCCGATGCCCCAAGAAGGTCACCTCCCTGCCCAACAGTCTGCATTTATTGGGATGTAACTTCAGACCCGCCCATCTGATCTTCTCCATCCCTGCCATCAAGGCTGTGATAGCTGATTGGAACGAGCTTCCATGTGCAAGTATATCGTCCAAAAATACCAGACACTGCTGCCACAGAATGCTTTCCAGTAACTTCTCCATTAAGCATTCAAATGTACCCGGTGCATAGCAAAGACAGAAAGAGAGGACTTTAAATTGCCACAGACCTCTACCTGTGCAGAAAGCTGTCTTGGGTCGAGCTTCTGGCGTCAGCGGCACCTGCCAGTACCCACACCTCAAGTCCAATGATGAAAACCAAGGCGAGCCAGCCACAAGGTCCAAACATTCATCCACACGGGGAAGAGGGTATGAATCTTTCGTGTCACTGCGTTGAGCCTCCAGGAATCAACGCCAAACTGCCACTCCCCCCCTTTCTTCGAGACCATGGCTAATGGGGATGCCCAGGGGCTCTCACAAGGTTCTATTATGCCAGCGCGCTGCAACTTCACCAACGCCTGCTCCGTAGCCTCCTGCCATCCTAAGGGCATGCGTCTCGGAGCTGTGTCCCCTGTGTTGATATTGTGTTGTACCAGGGAAGTTTGACCCAGGTCCCCTTCATCACAGGCAAAAGAGTCACAGAGCTCCAATAACAGCTCCCACAACTGTTCTTGTTGTTGCATGCCCAACTCGCTGGAGCTTCTCTGCATTATCTCTCGCAGCACTCCCATCGTTTCACCCTCTGTCCCAGAAGCAGACCCAGGTCATGTGTCTAGTAACAGGGGCTCCTGCAGGGACGCCCTTGGTGGCACTGTGCAGCACGAGTCATCCTTGTCATCTAAGTGACATGCCCAAAACCCAACCACAACACCACCATCTCCAGTGCCAACTCGTGGCCTCATTTTTACCACGTGACCATTGCCAAAACTCAACGTGGCCTTGGACAGGTCTAACTGACAGCCATGGTCCATCAAAAAGTCCAATCCCAGGATACAACTGTCCTGCACATTAGCCACCAAAACTGAATGCTGCATGTTCATGCCCCCCACAAGTCCGTGTTAACAGCCCCTTCACTTTCATTGGTGCCTGCTCACCGGTTACTGTGCAGAGCTGAACTCCTGTGTCTTCTAGCTGCGTTCCATCTGGCACCACATCAGGACGAACCACAGTCATTGTATACCCTGTGTCAACTAGGGCGGTGCATTCAATGCCATCAATGCAAATGGGGATATGGCAAAAATCTGATATGGCTGTTCTGCCCACCACAACCGCCCCATGTTCTTTATTTCCATTATTCATGGTGGGCCAGTCTGTCTGTTCTGGTGACGAACGGGACATGGGCATGGGGGTCTGCAGCATCCCGCCTACTGCGCCCCCTTCCTGTTTCCCGAATTCTTAGCCAGCATAGGACATTCCTTAACCAGATGTCCTGGCTGACCACACCCCCAGCAGTGGCGGGCCTGTGTCTGCTGCCTGGGTGGAGGCAACGCCAACCCATGAATCATCTCTGTTATCTCATTCAGCCACTCAGGTTTTGGAGATGCTATATCAAACCCTCCAGCTGCCCTGATGGTGGGGGAGGGGCCAATTGCTGACCCTTGCATTGCTGCTTCAACTGCCATTTCTCTCTCCAGTGCCAACTCCAAGGCCTCTGCCAAATCACGTGGGCGTGCGAGTTGTGTATGTATGCGCTGCTCTGGTGGAGAAAGAGCTCTAATGAACTGATCACGGGCCAGCTCGCTCTGCACTGATGGTGGAATATGTGCATAAGCCCGCCTTGCTAGGAATTCAATATCGTTGGCAAGAGCCCGTAATGGTTCTCCTGGAATTCTCTGATGGCTGTGTAACTCAGACGGGAGAAGTTCAAATCGGAAACATTGTCCGAAGCGGCGTTTCAACGCACCAACCAATGCACTATAATCAGCCCTCTCACTAGTGTCAAGCAGCAACAAACATGAAAGTACATCATCTGTCAGACAAAGAGCAAGCTGAAGGGCCAAGCAAATGCATGAGCTAATAACTCAAATTGGGCATGAAAAGTGTCCCAGTCCGATCTGCCAAAGTATTTTGGTGTTTTTATTCCAACTGGCTGATTCAGTTCATGGGCACCACCATTATTGTTTACCTTTTAGTCCTGTCACTTCTCATGAGATCGATGCACCAGCAGCGACTGACTGAGGCTCACAGCCGCGGCCTCACCAGGCTCCCTTTTCACTGAATTTGCCATGTACTGATTGGAAATCGCCGCGGTGTGCACCAGCGGCCGATAGAAGCTACTCGGCTAACGCACGCTCAGTCAGGACCCAATCAGTGACTGCCCTTCCTGCTGTCTTCGATTCTTTTACTTGTGACACCAGTTGTAGTGTTCTCAGACAAGGACAAGGCATTTTGATGTACAAGGGGTGTTTATTTGGGCTGTTGTCGGGCACAACCCACGCCGTACACACCCCAACTTCTAAGAGAACAGCACTTGAACCAGCAAGGCACTCTTCTGTCCCCTCCTTCTCTCTGTTTCCCCTTACACACACACAGAGGCGGAGCCTCTTTTCACATCCAACTCGAACATCCAATAACAGTTCGCAACACAAAAATGAATAAAGTGCAACATTAACATTAAGCACGTTGTTATCTACAACACAACAACATTTTGAACATGCTACACTAGTTTCCTACGTCGCGACATGCAATCCGAACTTTCAGTTCTTGAACACCGGCACTTTGTTTACAAACACCGCATCAGAGCCCTTTGTCTGGGCTGCACGGTCGCGACTGAGGAAATGCCGCGGGAAAAGGGGGAAGAGAGCCGGCGTCCTTGTCAGACTCAGACATCTTCCCCTCTGACCTCCTCTCCCAACCATTTTGCTTGCTAACGTTCAGTCACTGGACAACAAACTCTGTGAACTGCGGGCACGTATCTCATACCAACGAGAAACAAGGGACTGCTGCATTATTTGCCTCACCGAAACCTGGATATCTGCAGTGGTTCCAGACTCATTTACAAATTTAAACTAAAAGAGTGTGCCTGAGCCCCAAACATCATCAGGAATGCCATTCCAAAAAGCTCTACTTCCTTTAGTGAACTGTGATAAATCCTTGGTATTATCAATAGGCCAATATTTTGTGACCTCATTACAGGTCAAGCACCATAGCTGCTGCTGCCCCCATTTGTGCTTATCCTTCTGTATATATCTGGTTCAACCACAAGAAGGTGTAATATGCGCAACTTTAGGCAGGTGTTCACAAAAATCAGCACACTGCCACTAATGCTCTCAAAAATCAATTTATTGATAAAGTGTTTCATGTGATCCCTTAGTAAATGTATTATTTGTCATCATTATTTGGGGAGCAGACAGTCTCTTTATGGACTTCACATGCCACATTATCATTTAAGTGGGTGAAACATCATAACTGTAATTTACACTACCGTTCAACAGTCTTTTGGAAAGAAGTCTCTTTTTTTTAAATAGCCTTTGCACAGCCAGCCTTGTAGGCTGTTCTTCTAGGTTCACAAAACTGTTGTCCATAAAATGCGTTGCACAAATTCAAACATCCAGGTTGTGCTGTTCTGTTGTAAATAAATCTTAACCAATGATTCCTCATTGCATCTACTTTCGGAAGGCCAAATAAAGTGCACACACAGCATTTCCCTGACATGGCTTCATCAACACTATTGTGGTTCCTGAAACCACACCTTCTTTCTTTGCATTAACATTTGGGTGGCATTACGCAAATATTTCCACATCGCGACGTAGACATGTGGGTACGTGTTTGAACAAGGCGTTTTACCCCGGTCTGGATCAGCCTTCTCTTTTAGATTGAATAAATCCTTTTGTGGGAGACTTTGAGCTTTGTAACTCTGCAGATCTTATACATGCACAAATAGCTACATAACACACTAAAGAAAAGGAAAAATAGAAATCCCATCATATGACCCCTTTAACAGATATCTGAATACTGACGAAGAGCTCTGGGGATGTCTTAAACTGTGCCATGAATAAAAACATAGTCCTCTGAAAATTGTTGTGCAGTTTTAAAGTCTTACCTGTTGCGTTTTCTTTCAGTTTTAAAGCAATATCTTCGCGCAGTATCTAGCACGAAAAAAACGGCTAATGCACAAACACACACAGACACAATTCCAGATTACTTTTTATCCAGCAGTGATAATCCTTTACCGATCTAATGAAGTTATCAATAAAATGTTGGCAGGAATGAAAATATCTCAAAATTTAAGTTTTTTTTTTTTTTGTAATAATATGCAAACATTTACCGGCTAATATGGATGTCCTTCTCCACCTCTATCTCACGCAGGCACTCTAACGGTGGACTCTGAGAGTGAAAAATGTATAACATTAACTTCACGAAATAATGAAAAACAAATTATAATGAAAGAAAAAAAAAAAAAATAATGAAAAAAAAAATAGCAACTTTACTTTTCTGAGGTCGAATTAAAAAAAAAATCCAGCTCAAAATTACCGTACAATGATATACAGGAAAATATAATTTTACTGTAAAATTACCCGCTATAGTAATCACTGGTTCTCACACTAGCACTGGTTTTTTCACAAAAATACATTATGTTCTAGAGTATGGATTTGTTCATTTTACAGTAATAATGCTGTGAAAACTACGTACATAAATTTGTTACAGAATGATTATGATGATCACTGTTGGGGAAAGTTACTTTTAAGGCAAGTTTATTTATATAGCACATTTCATAAACAATTATTATTCAAAGTGCTTTACATAAAAGAAAATAATAATTTAAAAAAATAGTCACAACAATAAAACAAAGAATTTAAAAACTTTGAAAATGATTTAAAAATTGATTCAAGAGGTTTAAAATACATTTTAAACAGTTAAGAACAGAAAATGATAATACATAAAATACAGTGCAATCAGTTCGGACATTGCACAGTGCTCATTCAATAAATGCACAGCTAAACAGATGAGTTTTAAGTCTGCATTTAAATGTGACTAATGTTTTAGCACATCTGATCTCTTCTGGAAGCTGATTCCAACTGCGGGGGGCATAATAACTAAAAGCGGGCTCCCCTTATTTTGTGTGAACCTTTGGTATTTCTAACTGACTCGATCCTACTGATCTGAGTGGTATTTTAGGTTTATATTCAGTGAACATATCTGCTATGCATTTAGATCCTAGGCCACTGAGTGATTTATAAATGAGTAAAGGTACTTTAAAATCAATCCTAAATGTAACTGGAAGCCAGTGTAAGGACCTGAGGACTGGTGTGATATGCTCATATTTTCTGGTTCTAGTCAGAATCCTAGCAACAGCATTCTGGATGAGCTACAGCTGTTTAAGTAAGATGGCGGCTTCTCTCTGTCCCGACAGAACGGTGTTTTCGTGTTTTTTGTCTTGTGAGTCGCAGTGTTTTTGCACGTTGTCGTCACGTCTACCTGTCTGTAAGCGCAATTACAGTCGCGAGTTTCTGCTCGATGTCGGCAGAACCGCATTTTTACAGTTAAACTCCGCGCAAGCGGAACAGCTGCGGGATCTCGATCTGCTACGGAGGCCTTCACCATCATCGACCCCCACTACTGCATCTCGCCCGCAGCGGAGGCGCCACAAGTGGCGTGAGAGGAAGCAGAAGAGGGGGAAGCGCGGAGGTATCCGGGCTAGGCTAACGGCTAACCCACACAAGCCATCTGTCCCCACCATCGTACTGGCTAACGTACGCTCGTTGGACAATAAACTGGACTACATTCGTTTACTACGCTCAACTCAGAGGACTGTAAGAGACTGTTGTGTTTTTGTGTTCACGGAAACATGGCTCAGCAACAGCGTTCCAGATGGCGCTATTCAGCTCGACCAGCTGACGTGCTATCGAGCGGACAGAGCTCGCGTCGCGGGAGGAAAAACCCGCGGCGGCGGCGGGCTTTGTGTTTACATCAATGACGCGTGGTGCCGCGATACTGTTGTGATCAGCAAACACTGCTCAACCCTGGTGGAGTTTATGATTATTAAGTGCCGGCCGTTCTATCTGCCGAGGGAATATACTGCTATACTGCTCATTTCAGTGTACATTCCCCCATTCAACATCACCAGCAACAGGAACGACGCACTAAATGAACTGTACCAACACATCAGTGAGCAGCAGACAGCACACCCGGATGCTTTTCTCATCATAGCTGGGGATTTCAACCATGCTGACCTTAAGAGTGTGTTTCCAAAAATACACCAGCACATCAACTTTCCAACACGAGGTAATAACATTTTGGACTTTGTTTACACCACACAGAGAGGAGCTTACAAAGCCCTCCCCCTCCCCCACCTCGGAGCCTCAGATCACATCACTGTTATGCTAATGCCTGCATACAGACCACTCATTAAAGTCGCCAAACCAGTTTACAAACAGATTAAAGTGTGGCCAGAAGGATCATCAGAGATTCTTCAGGACTGCTTCAACACAACTGACTGGGACATGTTTAAACAGGCTGCCACATGCAATAACACCACTGACCTCCAGGAGTACTCAGAGACTGTTACTGCCTACATCAATAAGTGTATTGATGATGTAACGATCACAAAAACTATCACTGTCCGGGCCAACCAGAAGCCATGGATGACGGGGGAGGTCTACAGACTCCTGAAGACACGGAATGCTGCCTTCAGAGCTGGAGATGAGGTGGGCCTGAGAACAGCTAGGGCCAACCTGTCCCGCGGCATCAGAGAGGCTAAGAGACAGCACTCCAGGAGGATAGCTCACCAATTCAGCGACAGCAGAGACACTAGGAGCCTGTGGCAGGGGATACAGACCATTACGGACTACAAGCCCCCACCACGGACCTGTGACAACAACATCTCTCTGCTGAACGAGCTGAACACCTTCTTCGCTCGCTTTGAGCAACAAAACAGCACCACTGCACAGAAGACTCCACCTCCTCCCGGCGACCAGGTGATGACTCTGACCCCAGACAGTGTGAGGAGATCCTTCAGCAGGATCAATGCCCGCAAAGCTCCGGGTCCTGACAACATCCCTGGGCGTGTACTGAAAGACTGTGCAGCAGAACTCACTGATGTCTTCACAGACATTTTTAACATCTCACTGAGTCAGGCTGTTATTCCCACATGCTTTAAAAACTACCACTATCATCCCAGTCCCGAAGAAGCCATCTCCATCCTGCTTCAATGACTACCGTCCTGTTGCACTTACCCCCATCCTCATGAAGTGCTTTGAACGGCTAGTCATGCACCACATCAAGTCTGCCCCCCCCCCCCCCCCTGGACCCATTCCAGATTGCATATCGGTCCAACCGGTCGACCGATGATGCCATCTCCACTGCCGTCCACTCAGCACTCACCCATCTGGAAAAAAAGGACTCTTATGTCAGAATGCTGTTCATAGACTTCAGTTCAGCATTCAACACAATCATCCCTCAACAGCTCATCTACAAGCTGAGTCAGCTGGGGCTCAACACTTCGCTGTGCAAACTGGCTGTTAGACTTTCTGACTGGAAGACCTCAGGCAGTACGGGTCGGCAGCAACACATCCAGCACCATCACACTGAACACTGGGGCCCCCCAAGGATGTGTGCTGAGCCCCCTCCTCTTCACTCTGCTGACCCACGACTCCACACTGTCACACAGCTCCAACCTCTTCATTAAGTTTGCGGATGACACGACTGTGGTGGGTCTCATTAGCAACAGAGATGAGACAAACTACAGGAGCGAGGTGAGCCGCCTGGCCGGGTGGTGCAGTGACAACAATCTCTCTCTGAACGTGGAGAAGACGAAGGAGATTGTTGTAGACTTCAGGAGAGCACACACTCAGCACGTTCCTCTGACCATCAACGGTGCGACTGTGGAGAGAGTGAGCAGCACCAAGTTCCTGGGTGTGCACATCACAGAGGACCTCTCCTGGACCGACAACACTGCAGCACTGGCCAAGAAATCACAGCAGCGTCTCTACTTCCTCCGCAAACTGAGGAGAGCCAGAGCCCCACCCCCCATCATGTACACATTCTACAGAGGCACCATCGAGAGCATCCTGACGAGCTGCATCACTGTGTGGTATGGCGCCTGCAACGCGTCCTGCCGAAAGACTCTACAACGCATAGTGAGAGCAGCTGAGAAGATCATTGGTGTCTCTCTACCCTCCCTCCAGGACATTTATGGAACACGTCTCACCCGCAAAGCCCTCTGCATCACAGGTGATCCCACTCACCCATCACACAGCTTCTTCAGCCTGCTACCATCAGGGAGGAGACTGCGGAGTCTCCAGGCCAGGACCAGCAGACTGAAGGACAGCTTCATCCACCAGGCTGTCAGGAAGCTGAACTCCCTCCCGAACCTGCCCCCCCTCCCCTCTTCTTCTTCCCCAGGCACCACTGAACTATGAACCCCCCCCCCCCCCCCACTCTAATTATATGATGACATGCACGAGTCACTTGTGCAGCATTGGTCTGCTCACTCACCGCTCACTACCTCATTCGGCATGGAACTACCTCATCAGTCAGTTAAATAACTGCTCTTGGTCACTTGTCACTTGTCACTTTAATCAGACTTAAGATATTTTTAATAAGTGATTTTTTTGCACTAAAAAATCTTTTAACTGCACTGTTGTTCACTTCATTGATTTGCACTATATCTGTCATTTACCTTGCGCTGCTTTATTTAACTTTAACTTTATTTTTAACTTTTATTTTTATTATATGTCTTTTTTTTTTTTTTTTTTTTATATATAATTCCCCTTATTGTATAATTGTATCTACATTTTATATTTGATCTAGTTATTTTTTAGGCTTTAATGTTAATGTTATCTGTATGCACCGGGGGTCTGAGAGTAACGCAATTTCGATTCTCTGTATGTATGTACTGTACATGTGGAAATTGACAATAAAGCAGACTTGACTTGACTTGACTCAATGGTCTTCTTGTGAAGGCCTGTGAGAAGACCATTACAATAGTCCACCCTGCTGGTGATAAAGGCATGAACAAGTTTCTCCAATTCCAAGATGATAGTATGCTGATTTAGTTACTGCTTTGACATGACTACTGAAAGTGAGGTCTGTCTCCGGAATCACACCAAGATTCCTGACTTGATTTTTAGTTGTTAGATCCCTAAAGTCAAGGTATGCATTCACCTTGAGAACTTCATCTTTGTTTCCAAATGCAATGACTTCAGTTTTTTCCTTGTTCAGCTGAAGAAATTTCTGACACATCCAGCTGTTAATTTGATCAATGCATTGGCAGGGCGAATCATTGGGGCTGTAGTCATTTGGTGATAAGGCTAGGTAAATCTGGGTATCATCAGCATAGCTGTGATAGGCAATTTGGTTCTTATTATAGTGGGAGCATATACAGGCTAAACAAGAGCGGTGCAAGAATTGAGCCTTGTGGGACTTCGCATGTCATGGATGTCCACTTAGCTCTCCTATACTCACATAATAACCTCTCCTTTCGAAGTATGACCTGAACCATCTGATGACTATCCCAGAAAGCCCGACCCAGTTTTCCAGTCTCTCTAGTAGTGTGTTATGATTGACAGTGTCAAACACAGCACTGAGATCTAATAGTACCAGCACTGATAATTTTCCAGAATCAGAATTTAAGCAAATATAAATATAACTTAATGAGCACTGTCTCTGTGCTGTGATGTGGTCGGAAACCAGATTGAAAATTGTCCAGGTATCCATTTGAGTTTAAGTATTTGTTTAGCTGATTAAAGACTACCTTTTCAATAATCTTGCCTATAAAAGGAAGATTTGGTATTGGTCTATAGTTGCTGAATAAGGTGTTATCAAGATTGCTCTTTTTCAGAAGGGGTTTAACAACTGCAGTTTTCAGGGAGTTTGGAAAAGTCCCAGAAAGAAGTGAGCCATTCACCACTTCTAAGATATCTGTTTCTAAACAGTTAAGCACCCTTTTGGAAAAAAAATAAAAATAAATAATATATATATATATATATATATATATATATATATATATATATATATATATACACACAGGTCCTTCTCAAAAAATTAGCATATTGTGAAAAAGTTCATTATTTTCCATAATGTAATGATAAAAATTAAAACTTTCATATATTTTAGACTCATTGCACACCAAATGAAATATTTCAGTTCTTTTATTGTTTTAATACTGATGATTTTGGCATACAGCTCATGAAAACCCAAAATTCCTATCTCAAAAAATTTGCATATTTCATCCGACCAAAAAAAGAAAAGTGTTTTTTAATACAAAAAAAGTCAACCTTCAAATAATTATGTTCAGTTATGCACTCAATACTTGGTCGGGAATCCTTTTGCAGAAATGACTGCTTCAATGCGGCGTGGCATGGAGGCAATCAGCCTGTGGCACTGCTGAGGTGTTATGGAGGCCCAGGATGCTTCGATAGCGCCTTAAGCTCATCTAGAGTGTTGGGTCTTGCGTCTCTCAACTTTCTCTTCACAATATCCCACAGATTCTCTATGGGGTTCAGGTCAGGAGAGTTGGCAGGCCAATTGAGCACAGTAATACCATGGTCAGTAAACCATTTACCAGTTGTTTTGGCACTGTGAGCAGGTGCCAGGTCGTGCTGAAAAACGAAATCTTCATCTCCATAAAGCTTTTCAGCAGATGGAAGCATGAAGTGCGCCAAAATCTCCTGATAGCTAGCTGCATTGACCCTGCCCTTGATAAAACACAGTGGACCAACACCAGCAGCTGACATGGCACCCCAGACCTTCACTGACTGTGGGTACTTGACACTGGACTTCAGGCATTTTGGCATTTCCTTCTCCCCAGTCTTCCTCCAGACTCTGGCACCTTGATTTCCGAATGACATGCAAAATTTGCTTTCATCCGAAAAAAGTACTTTGGACCACTGAGAAACAGTCCAGTGCTGCTTCTCTGTAGCCCAGGTCAGGCGCTTCTGCCGCTGTTTCTGGTTCAAAAGCACACGCCTGTGCATGGTGGCTCTGGATGTTTCTACTCCAGACTCAGTCCACTGCTTCCGCAGGTCCCCCAAGGTCTGGAATCGGTCCTTCTCCACAATCTTCCTCAGGGTCCGGTCACCTCTTCTCATTGTGCAGCGTTTTTTGCCACACTTTTTCCTTCCCACAGACTTCCCACTGAGGTGCCTTGATACAGCACTCTGGGAACAGCCTATTCGTTCAGAAATTTCTTTCTGTGTCTTACCCTCTTGCTTGAGGGTGTCAATGATGGCCTTCTGGACAGCAGTCAGGTCGGCAGTCTTACCCATGATTGTGGTTTTGAGTAATGAACCAGGCTGGGAGTTTTTAAAAGCATCAGGAATCTTTTGCAGGTGTTTAGAGTTAATTAGTTGATTCAGATGATTAGGTTAATAGCTCGTTTAGAGAACCTTTTCATGATATGCTAATTTTTTGAGATAGGAATTTTGGGTTTTCATGAGCTGTATGCCAAAATCATCAGTATTAAAACAATAAAAGACCTGAAATATTTCAGTTGGTGAGCAATGAATCTAAAATATATGAAAGTTTAATTTTTATCATTACATTATGGAAAATAATGAACTTTTTCACAATATGCTAATTTTTTGAGAAGGACCTGTATATATGGGAAGTGTGTCGAGATAGCAGGTTAACGATTTAAGGTGCTGTATTATTTCTTCCAAAATTTTGCCATCAATTTCTTCAAAAGCAGACATATCTATTTGATATTGTGGTCGAATCTGTCTGACCTCTGCATAAATTGCGGATGTCCTAATCACCTTCCTGATATTATTGATCTTCTCAGAAATGAAGGAAGCATACTCATTGCATTTGCTGTCAGAGAGCATTTCAGCACATTAAAGGCATGAAGGCTGTCTTTATATGGTGCTATATTGAATTTCAAGCAGAGATCAATATATCAAAGAAAATACAGAAGTGATCAGATAGTACTATGTCCTTAATAATAATGGATGGAATGTTTAGACTTCTACTGATGATTAAATCTAGAGTATGTCCACATTTGTGTGTAGGTTCATGCACATGCTGAATCAGGTCAAACGTCTTTAAAAGTTATAATTTCTTTATATTATTTTTTATCCCTGTGCATTATCTGCATTATCTGAATATTAAAATCCCCTGCAATAGAAAAACAGTCAAACTCTGAGGAAATCATTGATAGCATTTCTGTGAATCTTCAACAAAGGCTGGAGAGTATTTTGGAGCCCTGTAAATAATGATAAACAGAATGCGTGGAGAACCTTTCAGCACAATCCCTAGATATTCAAAAGACAAGTACTGACCAAATGACACTTGCTTGCATTGATAGACATCTTTCAATACAGCAGCCACACCTCCACCTCTCCTACCAGTCCTGCAGACACTCATGAAAGTAAAGTTAGGAGGGGCTGCTTCATTGAGGACTGTTGTACTGCAGCGGTCTTCTAGCCAGGTTTCATTTAGAAACATAAAATCCAAATTGTTCGTGGTTATTAAGTCATTAATTGGAAATTATTTTTTTAGTGAGCAAATGATTAAAAATGCTAACTTGATGGCATTGCATTTTGTCTCAACAGCAATATTAGCTTGATGCATAACAGGCCGCAGATTAGACGAGTCATCCGTATGGCTTGAGAAGGCCTTAGACTTTCTATAACGTGATAAAACAGAAATAGAGAAAGTTACAGGCACACTGGGTTCCCACTTGTTATGTAAACATTTGTGAATGTTGCTGCTATTATAGCAGGGACCTGACACATATCACCGAGAGCTGCTATCAGTTGTTTTTGGTTCACCTACAGCAGATGGAGGGTTTGGGCCTTGGCGTTGTGGCAGCGGCTGGAGAGCTCTCACTGGAGGAGGAGGATGAGCTGGGCACACAGGCTTTGGTGGTTGTGGGGCCCACCGTTTTTTAGTTGATATCTGGTGGCTTGCAGCAAAGGAGGGGGAAAGTTTGGTCCCAGCTTAAACCAGTTCCTCCATTTTCTGTGAAACTCTTAGAAGTGGAGAGGCTGGAGAGAGGGATGATGTGTCTGGTGAGCGGGGCTGTGGCTCTGGTGTTTCCGGTGGCTGTGATATGTTGTCCTGGCTTCCCTGGCTGTTTTCCAGAAAGTTGTCCTTGGGTGCGGAGTCTTGGAGCTGTTCTGATACGTCACAGTCTGTCTGTGATGAGCTCTTTGGGCAGGGCTCAGCCGGGATGGTGTCCATCAGCAGTTCTTGTTGTGGCTGCGTGATGTTATCAGTGTCCTTGTGGGATGCATCAACCACATGATGACTCGGAAGCTGATATGAAGTCCTGTCATCACTCATACTCTGTCCAGGTGTGTGTGTGCCATTCAGATTGAGTAGTCTGGCACACACTATTGAAGGATGACGGAGGGAGAAGTAGATATTGGCCTTTAGCACTCTTGGACAAAGTTTGTTTGGGTGGAGGCCATCCAGTTTAAACAGTTGTTTATGGCCCCAAAAAACGATTGAAGTTGTCAATGAAATTGACTCCTTTTAAACTGTAGATTCTTTGTAACCATGTGTTCAGCCCAAGCAAACGTGAAAACATTAGTTTCCCTTGCTGGGACTGGTCCACTGATGAACGACTGAACTTTAAGTCTTCAAAGTGTTTCAAAGAGTTCACTGAAGTCCTTCTTAAGGAGTTCTGACTGCTCTTTCTGAATATCATTCTTCCGCACATGGATGATGATGATTCGATTTGCAGTCTTCTGCTTCATTAGAATTTTCCGAAGTCCTTTGTTCACATCAGAAACTTTAGCTTGAGGAAGGCAGTATGTTGTTTTATTTCTGCTATTGATGTTTCTGATAATAGAGTAATCCACTACCAGAGTCCTGGGCTCAGCTGCGCTCTGAGCTGAATGCCGTTGTCTGCTCGACCTCGAGCGCCTGTTAGTAGCGATGTTTAATCACATTTGAGGATTTCTCACCCGCATTCATTAATGTTTCAAATCTGTTCTCAAGATGTATAAGGGGTGGTAGAATACCAGTATTCACAAGCTTTGTCATATCCGAATCTGGGGTAGAGGATGCTACGGCAGCAATACTAGAAACTCGTGACAATCTGATGTCTTGTGTGCCTTTGGGTCTCGCTCCCTGTTTGTGCCATCGATTAGTGTGACAATCAGTTTCGGCTTGTTGCTCTACACTTGGTATAAACTGATGGGATTCACTAGATACACAGGACTCACCGGCTGTATGCTGAGGGGGTCTGTGACGACGGTCAGCTGAGTGTTCCGCCTGTTTTGGAAGTCCAGCAAGTAACTTTGTTTCAAGAACCACAATCCTTTGTAGAAGCTCATGCAGCAAGAAGATTCAACAGGAGGCATTTTCTTTCTCTTAAAAGGTAATGCATTACAATATTGCGTGACTTCATTAAAAAAAAAAAAAAAAAAAAAACTTTTTATGGAAAGTAATGTTTTTTGTACCTTTTGTGTTACTTGTTACATGGGCAGTTTTTTTTTTTTTTTTTTTTTTTTTACATAAAAATAACCTCAGTTACATTTTTGGCAACTGTAAAATCCATTCCATACCAAGAATAAAATCACTATGCCTCAGCCTGAAGAAAGCGCCTCTGTGCTTACTCCAAATTTCTCTCAACATTGGGACAGGAGAGCTGTCAGTGAATAAACTGGGAAAGAAAGTAATTGCGTAGCTTATTTGAAAAAGTAACACATTTTGTTGTAAATTTTAAAAAGTGATGCATTGATTTATTATTTACTTGAAAAAAAAAAAAAAAAAAAGTGATCTGATTATGTAACTTGCATTACTTGTAATTGTGAAGTTATCTAGGGATTCTCCTCAATATCTGCCCAAACTTGAAAAAGGCTTCAAACAACTTGAGAGGGTGCATGGAATAACTCAAAACTTCTGATTCTTCGAAGCAATTTATTGAAAAATTAATTACAAATAAAAGACTATATATCCTCAAAAACACATACATCAATTAAAAATAATAGCTTAATAACCTATACAGAGAAAATATATAAATATGAGTCACTACACACAACAATACAGTCATTTAAAGATGTTTAACTCATTTAAAATTACAACCAATGTTACTAGAATAGTTACAGATCACAAAGTACAGTACATAACGGTTCAACAGCAACACTAAAAATCAAATGCATGGCCAGTTAGCATGTTAGATGTTAAATCTGCTAGCATTAACAAACAACTTGCAAGATATTCACAATTGGTCTTTTAAACAGTCTGTATTCACTTACATAAACTCATAAGCATGTGGTTTACTCCAAACTCAATGGTTACATCCATACATGCTTAAGCAATCTTTCTCCTTTGGTTTTATACCAGTATCAACACCAACTTGGGTAGGAGAAGCAAATTCACTTTGCTAACAGAGATCCCTCTGCACACTGATAATCAACCAAGCACACCTGGTTCTATTTAACATGTGAAGTTCTGATGGCCAATCAGCTTCCTTATTTCCTCCAGGTTACTACGGGTTCACAACCAATAGATTTGCTGTTTTTGATCAAGGTTAGTTTCATTTTATCATATAGACATTTCCTTACTTTAATAATGATGAGAATATATATATATATATATATATATATATATATATATATATATATATATATATATATATATATATATATATATATATATATATATATCACTCAATTCCTAAATGAACTTAACAGTAATGTGTTACCAACAACACTGATAATATATTAAAGTAACACGATAACCCAGCAGGTACCAAGATATCAGTTTGACATCATATATTCGTCAAGACTCGATCAAAATGCTGTAACATCATTTTAAATTCAGTTTGGATGGCAATTTCTTCCAGTGGTAATTGGGTGAAAATAGGAAGTTAATCCCACACTGAAATTGGTTTAATGTATATGTAGGCCAATATGTTTGGTGTTCAATTTACATCACATCAACATCATGTCAAGTTTTTGATGTCAGTTTGATTTGCATATTTGACCTGATTCTTATGTAAATTTGATGTCTTTTCAACATCAATTGCCCTCTGGGGACAAAAAAAAAAAAAAAAAAAACACTAAGAAAAAAAAAAAAAAAAAACAGTATGAAACGTACAAAGGTTAATTGTTTAAGCTTGAATTGATTTTGCACGTGTGATAAGGTTTTTTTTTTTTTTTTTTACATACCCCTTTTTTCTGCATTGCATCATGATTGTTGTAAAGCATCTGTTAGTGTGTCAACACTCAGTAGGTACTTGAAAGAAAATTTGGCAAATCAGTGCAACTGCACAACTGTGCACAACAGTCATGTACACTGTATGGTTTGCATGAAACCAAGAACAGTACATTTTCACCATGTTTTTAGGAATAAAATGTTATATAAATCAGTGTGAATGATATATATGAACAAACCCCTCAGTAAAAATCTTCACAATATAGGAAGATAGGAATAAACCTGTGAAGTCTTATATTTGAGTAAACAGATATTATAAGTGAAATCTACAGAAATAAACCCTATAAGACTTAACATAAAATAACTTTCTTTAATATTTTTTGTGTAGCATCTTCCCTTAAAGGCCTGATATGAATTCACTTTCTTTGTCTTTACTTACAGTAACATAGATTAATATCATAACTGCTCATTTATTTCCTGCTAATATTAGTTTTATAACCCCTTTTGCTGCTGTGATGCAACAAAGTCACCTGATGGTTATAAGCCAGATTTCTGCATTTTTCAGGAAGTATTAAACAAAGTTGGTAGATTAGTGCGATAATGCACTTAAATTGATTATAACAACATACTACATCCACAATTATTTATTATAACTTGTACCATAGTAACTTAAAGTAATATACAAACTACTCTCGCATTCAAAACTTTTGGGAACATCCATTTATTTCGTTTTCACGTTATGAAAGAGTAAAACTGTAATTGACCCTGAAATGTATGAGGCAAGTCCATTTAAAAAAAAGAAAAATGAGCCACGAAAGCTGTCTAACCTTAAGACTGTGTCTTTATGTGTCTGCTAGCATGTCAACAAGGACGGAGCGCTTTACTGGTTTAAAAGAAATAAACCACAGACATCATATGAAGCCAGTTTCATTGGTTTGCGGCCGTCAAACAGTCACATTCATGGCAGGTGAGGAGCCACAGCACCTAGACAACGGCCTTTGATTGCAAACAAACACAGTTTTACATTAAAAAAAAAAAAAAAAAAAAAAAAAATACAATTACACTGTACATTATACAAATCAAAAGCCAACAGAAACTCCTAGAAATGTACAAACCAAAGACATACAAAAGAGCGCTGGGCAATTACAGTTCAGGTAATTCATATTGTGCTGTGAAGCTGTCCATTGGTTTATTACATGTGTGCAAATAGGCTCATGTCTCTACAGTCGTTTGTGACTGCTTGAAACAACACAGCTGTTCCTCTACGTCGGCCGTGGCTCTTATCTGACCAGATGGAAGGTCAGCCAGTACATGAAGATGGGCTGTGCTGCAGCGATGGCTATCGTCAGGTACATTCGCAGCTGGTTTTTGGCTCCTCGCACTAACCGACCCTCTGCAGCTGCTTCAGACAGGATCTTTAAACGCATTGTGCGAATCTGAAACAGAAAGAAGCTGTTTCACATCTTGAGATCAGATCCTAAATGAGATTCAAACGGAAATCCGCTGTACTATTTAGACACTCAAACATATGCTGCAATGCTAAAAATATATTTAATACATAGGGGCTGCAGTCATTTGATAAAAAATACAGAGAAAAAAAATAATAATAATATTGTGCAATATTATTACAATGCAAGATGTTATCTATGTGAATATATTGTTAAACTGTAATTTATTTCTGTGATGCGCAGCTGTATCAGCATCATTACTCCAGTCTTCAGTGTCACATGATCTTCAGAAATCATTCTAATTTGATGATTTGCTACTCAAGAAACATTTCTGATTATTATCAATATTGAAAACAGTTGTGCTGCACAATATTTTTGTTGAAGCTGTGATGCATTTTATTTTTCAGGATTCTTTGATGAATACAAAAAGCTCTTTTTTAATATTATATATGTATTTACTATCACTTTTGCCCAACTGAACGCATGCTTAATGAAAAAAATGTAACTTAATTTAAAATTAATAATTATTATTTTCATTATGGAAATTTAATTTCTTTCACATGGCAGTTCCCGTGTGTAACTGATTTTATTTATATATATATATATATATATATACAGTACAGGTCAAAAGTTTGGAAACATTACTATTTTTACTGTTTTTGAAAGAAGTCTCTTCTGCTCATCAAGCCTGCATTTATTTGATCAAAAATACAGAAAAAAACAGTAATATTGTGAAATATTATTACAACTTAAAATAGTAGTTTTCTATTTGAATAAACAATAAAAAAATAATTTATTCCTGTGATGCAAAGCTGAATTTTCAGCATCATTACTCCAGCCTTCAGTGTCACATGTAACATCCAGTCTATCACATGATCATTTAGAAATCATTCTAATATTCTGATTTATTATGAGTGTTGGAAACAGTTCTGCTGCCTAATATACTTGATGAATAAAAGGGTTAAAAAGAACTGCATTTATTCAAAATAAAAAAAAAATTCTAATAATATATATTCTAATAATATATTTTCTTTACTATCACTTTTTATCAATTTAACACATCCTTGCTGAATAAAAGTATTGATTTTATTTAAAAACAAGAAAGAAAAAAAAAATTACTGACCCCAAATTTACTGACCAGTAGTGTTTATTGTTATTACAAAATATTTATATTTTAAAAACATAGCTTCTTTTTTTTTTTTACTTTTTATTCATCAAAGTATCCTAAAAAAGTATCACGTTATGAAAAAATATTAAGCAGCAGAACTGTTTCCAACTTTGATAATGAATCATCATATTAGAATGATTTCTAAAGGCAATATATGTTCAAGCCAAATAGATTCAGCTTTGCATCACAGAAATAAATGATAATTTAAAGTTTTTTAATTTAATTTAAACTATTATTTTAAATTGTAATAATATATCACAATACTACATTTTTTTTCTGTATTTTTGATCAAATAAATGCAGGCTTGATGAGCAGAAGAAACTTCTTTCAAAAACATTAAAAATAGTAATGTTTCCAAACTTTTGACCTGTACTGTATATCTGTGTATCTGTATATATATATATATATATATATAAAGAGATATATAAACAGTGAATTCTTTGAACATTCGTAATGTGTGACGCAATCAGATCAGACAATTTGAATAAAACAACATTTCTAAAATAAAGATTGTGGGGAAAAACAGAAGCATATCCACTGGCTGTATGAACAGCCAAATGAAGAATATGTTTGCTTTGAAATGACAGCTCTGTATCTGTATCAATACGCACCGTAAAAACAAAAATAGAGACACAGCACCAGAGCAGTGAGAGGTAATATCCCGTCCGGCCGAACAGGAGTCCCGCTAACACTCCCACAAACATCCTGAGCACACAAACACAGCAATTATTCACACAGTAGCATTTGCTTTGAGGAAAATGGACATTGTATGAAATTACTTTATCAAACATTCAACGTCCAAGCTTTCTCCAGGCAGGGACTTGGACTTTAAAAGCACACAGCTGGCAATTAATACAGTTTAGAGTAAACTAGGCTTACAGTAATACTGGTTAGAGAAGTTATGAGGGCAGTACTGCTATGAAACTATACACTGATTTAACATCGGAAATGGATTATGAATGGAACTATATTAATATTTGAATAAATAGAATAGCCATAAATAATGCATAGCCCTTCATTTTTGGTTGAAATAAAATCCAGAAGATTACTCAATAGCACCACCTAGAGTCCAACACGCTGACAGAATCAGTTTGAACATGGTGACAATTATGATAGTGTTGCAAGACTAGGCTAAAAACCGAATAACTAATGGCCTTACCCGACGTATTTGTACCCAGAAAAGGCCACCAGGTCGATGGTGGTGAGGTCAGTGTTAACCGTTACCAGATACAGACTGAGAAGAACAGCCAACACCTCAATGATGAGCCACACCAGCGCCGAGCTGGCCTGAATGCCCAAGATCTCCGGAGAAAACCTGCAAACAAGAACATCAGGCAGAAAAATGGCATTCATAAGCAAAACCAGAGAACAGTGAGGTCAAGAGAGGTCGGGACAATTGCAGGAAGTCTCAGCATTTCCCCTTTTCCCTCTGAAACTCATGCATCATTAAAACACAGTTCCTCTGCGTGACGATGCATCTGACAAATGAAGCTTCACGGCTTGGTAAACAATAATCATATAGTGATTATTCTGAACATCTGAATCAGGAATCAAACATTCCTTTCAAGGTTTTTTAAGAACTCCTTGTATAAAAAACATTTACAATATATTATCGTAATATACCACTGAATAATAATAATTTTAAAAAAAAATCTATATCTTTTTTTTTTTGTATTGAGTTTTAGTATAATTTTGAAACTTTATTCACTTTCACACGGCAGTGTCTGTGTGTATTTTTTATTCATTTATTAATTTTTTTGTAAAAAGTACTTTTAGATAATAATGAAATATAAGGCTACTTAAGTGACTTAAAGAGAGACACTTTCATGTCTATGTTTATTAACACTTAAGTAGTCTTTTAAAAAGTGCACTTTGTAATAATGTCAAATTAAAGTTTTGCTTTAAATTATATCTGAAATCATTAGGTTTTAATAATCAATTCTTGCAAATGCTTTGAGCGTTCATAGTGTGTAAGTCAAATCGGAGAAACTAATTTCTAAACACTTTTAAAATTTTTAAACACTTATTATTTATAAACATAGAGCCTAACAGGCTAAAAACAAAATAAAAACACGCCTAACAACACCCCATACATACGCCCACTCATACAACCAACATATATCCCACGCTGGTTAATTCTCACAGTATCAGCTGTAGATAAGCGTTCAGCGCTCTTACCGGTTCTGTGTGCCCAGAGCCAGTCCTGCTACCAGGATATACGTAATGAAACCCATCACTGCGGAGTCAGAACCAAACAAACACAGATGCATGCATGTAATAAACATCTCCATGACTGCACGCTTTCCCGTGAATATGCAACAACATAAACATTTTTAAATTGTGCAAAGCATTAGAAACATATGGTTTGGAGTCATACGGGGAATGTAGAGATCGGGGGCGTTGATATCAAAGCGCGGGGCGACCGGAGTGTCCTGCTGATAACTCACCTCCCACCACTACAAAAAACAGCACAACACAAAAAAAATCATCCATAAATAAATCAATCAAAAAAAAAAAAAGAGTCTTGTGCTGCTTGTGTGCTGTACGCAGCATTTTCTGAGCTTGACAGAATGTGGTCACAATACAGTCTTCAAAACCTCTCCTTTTTGAGTTCCAGGGCAGAAAGCAAATGAAGGGTTTGGTGATTTTTGATTAATTTTTAATGCCATGTTAGAAACAAAGCTGTTCACACTGCAAACACAAAGTCAGCATCATAATCCACAGAATTTTAAATTACTGTTTAAAACATTTTAATTAGCCACAAAACAAAAAAAAAAATCTAAAATACATTCAGGTGACACATCCACTTAAACATAAAAACGTTTTCTGGCAGTATTATAAAAATTCAAAATCCAGTCGAAGGAACTCAAAAAGTTTGGGAGCGGTAAGATTTGCAATGTTTTAACAGAAGTCTCTTCTGCTCAACAAGGCTGCATTTATTTGATCAGAAATGCAGAAAAAAAACAGTAATATTGTGAAATATAACTGCAATTTAAAATGGTTTTCTATTTTACAGTTTTTCTCAGTCACTTTGGTGCATTTCTCAAATCAGAAATGAAATTCTCGAACTACTTGTACAACCTCCACATCATCTAGTCATCTATACACATCATAAAACCAGTTTCTCATTCTTTTGAACAAGTTGCGATTGCTTTTGTACATTCATGCAATTAATTATGCACATTTATCTGCGGTTTCCTACATCATCAGTTGCTAATGTCATGTTGCTCAAAATGTATTATAGTTTTCTGTGCAGTAGTCTTACCTCTCAAAACATCTAGTCTTTAGTTCATCGTATAAGTCATTAAATGCAGAATGGTTCATCTAGTTGTCAAACTGCCAAGCACATTTTTTTTTTTTTTTTACACATTATTATTAGACTTTTTGTAAATTTGGCATGCATTGTGCAAGTGAATCTTGACTAATGAAGAGAATGTGGATCAACCGATGATAAAGCATTTAGCTCAGAGATTCATCTCATGAATCTTCAGCTGGAAAGCATATACTGTATAGACAGAGGACAGCATAAGAGTTACAAAATCTGACAGTGGACTTATTTTTAATTTTCATCTTTGTGCCCATATTTCTTTTTCCTTTTCTATATCACAATGACATTGTAAAGGTTTTTTGTTTTTGGTCAGACCACTAGTAGAAGTGTAACTGGGAATTCTACCCAGTCTCTTTCAATCAATATCCCACATTACAGTAATGTGTAAATGTGTACTTTTGAAATAGATATATGGCATACATAAGCATATGGCATACTGTACAATACAGTAACTGTCATCCAAAATGTTGCCATAGTTTACATCAGAACATCCCTCCAGAGTACACTGTTATATTGACAACATGACTAAGCAATTCGCACTTACTGTTTTGCAAATGTCAAGATGATTCGAGAAATGTACCAAAGCTACTGAGAAAAACTGTAATATACTTTAAACTGTAATTTATTCCTGCGATCAAAGTTGTATTTTCAGCATCATTACTCCAGTCTTCAGTGTCACGTGATCTTCAGAAATCATGCTGATTTGTTATCAATGTTGAAAACAGTTTTGCCGCTTCATATATTATAGAAACTAAATATTCTGTAAAGTTGCTTTGCAATGATTTGTATCGTAAAAAGCGCTACACAAATAAACTTGAACTGAATTGAATCATATATTTTTTTTTTTTTAGAACCCGTGATACTTTTTACAGAATTCTTCGATGAATAAAAAGAGCAGCATTTATTCAAAATAGAAATCTTTTGTAATAACACACACTACTTTTTAAAAGTTTGAGGTCGGTATTTATTTATTTATTTTATTTTATTTTATTTTTTCAGCATTAAATTAAATCCATAAAAAGTGATGATAAAGACTTGTTAGAAAAGATTTCCACAATTGTGCACCAGCTGTGTGGGTCTGTAAGTGTGCTCTTACGTCATGCATGAAGGGAAACACCAGCAGTCCGAGCTTCTTGCCCACATATACAGTGTCCACCGCAAAATAGTACTTCAGCAGAGATGGGGATGAACCGATCCAGCTGCGGACCAACAGAGAAACAAATCATTTAATAACACAGTTCATCAAGATACAGAATCAAGCCTGCGGCTCTGGAAAGACATCACAGACGTGCTCTTCTGCACCACAACAAACATGTGTGGAGGCACGACGTACGTTCTTGTCCATCATCTCTCTGCCGTGGGAGGCGAGGCTGCTGCCGTAGACCATGGCCAGGTTAGACATGGGGTCCGAGAGCAATGCCTGTCCCGGATACACATCAGGGCCTTTCCCCACACCGCTGTGCCCGTGTCTGTCCCCTCCAGCGCTCGTGTCGTCAAACAACAGCCTGGGGTCACCGGGGTCCATCGGGGTCCCTCGCATCCTGACCTCCGGCTCTAGAACACAAACAATCACAAGTCAGCTATCATCCATATCACTGTGAATGCTCAGCAGACAGTCACAACACGCCTGTAATGCAGCTCATTTGAGTTTATCTGAAGGGAGATTTCACGTAGATGACCAGATTCCGATGTTTTGATCCACTGAATGTTTGTAAACAAGCAAATAACTGCGAGAAAACCGAGCAAGAATAAACACGCTTTTAATCGCGTGATCACACACTTATTTGATAAGCAAACAAGCACACAACTGACCACATCATATTCAACTGATTATGAGATATGCGTCTCATCTCGCCCGTGAGATCCGTCGTTCGCTCTCTGTTAAAGCTTCTAAATCAAGTAACGTTACGTAACTTACGTCCTCTGAACTCCATCTCTCCCCAAAACTGTGTCTTTATTTAAAGAGTGAGGTTAGAAGAGACGTGTGAGTATGTGTCAGCACATTCAGCCGTCGAAGCGAGAAGCTGCCGGTAATGAAACTAAAATTAGCTGGAAACCTAGAGAGCGGAAGAGCTATCGTGTAACTGACATCACTTCCGGGTCACGCATGCAGATTGGCTTGGGATTGGCTCGTTCCGCGCCGTAATGGAAGATTTTCTTAATTTTGCAAACAAGAAAAGAGAGCTTTATATATATATATATATATATATATATATATATATATATATATATATATATATATATATATATATAATACTGTATCAAGCTAGTGTTAAAAACATCAAAAATCATCACCCATACTTTAATTAATTAAAAAAATCCAACCAAATTGTTCTTCAGGTGCCTGTATTTTACTGAGAGGGATTACAGTTAGTTTGTGTACTAGAAAGTTTAATAAGATTTAGCACTCATAGGGAAATATGATAATGTTTTTGTGTCATTTAAATCTGTCTAATTTTCCAATTGTTTGTCATAAAGAAAAAAAATAAAAATATCTCAAAAAAAAAAAAAAAAAAAAAAAATGTTAAGGGGTTTCAGATCGGAATCTGTAGAGGACACCAGGACAAACATGTTTTAATATATATATAATTATAGTCTGCTCCAGTAACACTTTAATATGCAAATTGGATGCAATGTATAGATACATTTTATAGAATGGGAATACCAATTTATGGACATTTTATGCACATATTGCATAAAGCAAAATAGTTTATCAAATCATTCTTTTATAACATAGTTGAGAATCATCTTTGTATAAAGTTTGGCTAAAAATAGCCTGAATCTTAAAAACTGATTGGTGAAGAAATAAATAAATAAATAATAAAACATTGTTTTTGCCTATACATGCCTTTTCTAATTAATTTGAATAACGTAGTCCTGGCGTCCTCTTCGCAGAAAATATGAATAAAATATATTTTTTCAAAAACTTTTTTTTTTTTTCTCCATTTGTTTCTTATGCACCAACCAATGTAATGACATAAAAAAAAATCACTTTTTTTTGTATGTTTCTCACGAGAATACAGATCAGTGGTTTGCTCTAAAAATTTGTTTTTTTATACACACCAAGTCTATTGACAAAAACCGCATGTGATTGGATTATAACCCTTATCAAAATACATCTCTGTGATCTTCAACACATGATTATGCAAACAATTTTATTTACATTTTTAATTATTACAATATAACAAAGAATGTCCAGCATTTGTGTTTAAAAACAATCATCGTTTGGAATTAAACAAGAAATGTATATGTGCAACAAAAATGCAATATTTACATAGCAATAACCTGAATTATGTTTGAAAAAGACAGTCTGAAAAATCCTTGATCTCATGATTGCTGGATGAATATACTTTAATCGGTTTTTGTTTGAATTTCACCATCCCCTCATATGCGACCGTGGACCACAAAAACAGTCTTAAGTGTCAATTTTTCGATTTTTACTGCATCTTGAAGTAATAATGTTATATGCTATAAAAATAATAATAATGTTATTTAAGAAATAATGTTTCCGCTGAGATACAACTATTTAAAAATCTGGAGTCTGAGGGTGCCAAAAAAAAATAATAATAATAAAAAAAAAAAAAAATAAATATATATATATATATATATATATATATATTAGATATATATATATATATATATATATATATATATATAAAAATAGAGAAAATCACCTTTAAAGTTGTTCAAATGAAGTTCTTAGCAATGCATATTACTAATCAAAAATTAAGTTTTGATATATTTACAGTAGGCAATTTACAAAGTATATTCATGGTACATGATCTTTACTTAATGTCCTAATGATTTTTGGCATAAAAGAAAAATCTATAATTTTGACCCATACGATGTATTTTTATCTATTGCTCTAAATATACCCCAGAGACTTAAGACTGCTTTTGTGGTGCAGGGTCACATATATGAAGAAGAACAGTTAATGCAGTGTCTCAGTTGTGTGAGATGATCAACAACCCACACCGCAGTGTGAATAGTGCACGATTCAGTGCGAGAATGTTTGATTGATTAGTATTATATGTGAATGCAGTTACTGTAATCATATTTTTGTTCTAGAATAGTAAACTCTTGCCATAGATCTATATATAATTTTTCTGCATTCAAAAATGTAAAAATTCGGATTCTCTTTTGGTTTCGTTAGGGGTATTTCCAGTTTGCATTATTTTATAATTGGTCATGATTTTTTTCTGTCTGTAAACAGCAGATGTATTTTTGGTCTGCATACATGTGGCATCATAACCGACATCGAGTCATTGTCTTTCACTCCACTGCATGCTCATAATGGCCACACACCACCCCTACATCCTCGTCGTGAGAGCAGTTGTTTTTGCCCAGTTTGGCGTGTTTGCAGTGCAGTAGAGTTCGTTCGGTTCCTTCACACTCCACGTCGTCCAGCAGGATTCTGACGCCGATGCCTCCCGCGCCGAGCTCGGCTCTCTTCGCCACCCGCAGAGCCACGGGAAACCCCATCTGCCTGCAGACCACCGCCGCGGCCTGTATGTTAAACATGTCGTCGCACACCGTGCCCCATTCGCGCCGTGCGAAGATCTCCACTCGGCCGCGGTCCTTCTGTCCGTCTGTGCTGACCAGCCTCGCCGTCCCGGCTCGAGGTCGACCCCTCCGGTCCCCTTTCCTCCGGGGTTTGCCTCGGCCTCGCTTGCCCGGTCTGCCGGATTGGGTCTTTGCGGTGGTTTTGGGTGCCGTCGTCCAGAACACGGGTCTGGGGGTGGTCCGGGACGGAGGTCTGGGCCGCGGGGTCGTGTGGAGAGCACGCGGCTGTGGTGTAGACAGCTGGACGGTGGTCGCTGGAGGAACCCGGCGGGTCGTGTGTTGTACTCGTGGTCGTGGGGTCATACTGGGTTTGGTGGGTTTTGGTTTGGGAATGGCAGTTGTTGAGGGCTTTTTGTTAATTACATACTCTGTGAAACAAAAAGATAGTGTCAAAAAAACTGCAAATGCTCTAACAGAGTACCTCAAGACTAGGGCTAAACGATTTAGGGGAAAAATAAAATTCTGAGTGAAATAGTGATTGTGGTTCAAAATGCGATTAAAAAACAACTACAGGTTTGCTGTGCTTGTTTGTCCCAATTCTGCACAATTTGGCCTAAATTTTGTGATTCTACATCAATATGGTTATAAAATAATAAAATGTAATTATTATTAATAATAATTATTATTATTATTATAATTATTATTAATAATAATTATTATTATTATTATATTATTATATATTTAATGTAATTATTATTATTAAATATTATAATAATAATATTATTATTATTATTATCATCACATGTAATATATCACTGAAAAAAATAAATAATAATAGTATATAATAATAATAATAATAATTGTATTATATTATTATTGCTACTATTACTAAACAAAAATATATATAAAAAAAAAAAACTAAAGAAATATTACTATTGTGATATATCACTGAAAAATAAAAATAAGAGTTTTTATGAAAAATAATTTAATAATGATAATTTCATTTGATATACAACAGCAAAATTATAACACTAATATTTATGGCCATCTTAATTTCTCCATTTTCAAATATTATTATTATTGTTATTATTAATATTATTATTATTATTTATTTATTTTATTTTTTTTAAACCATCAAAATTTTATTTTGGTCAAATCTGCAGGGTGTCCTTAAGGCTCCTCGTTTGTTGATAAGCACTTCTCATTATAAGTTTGTACGTTTGCAAAGCGCACGTTAAAGCTGAAAAACACCGGATCGTGAGATGCTCATGTGTACTGTGCTTCACTCTGAAACACGCACCACACATTTATTTAATTAAATGACAGCCTTTGCAGTTTGATAATCGTACTAAACCATATCACAGTGGTTGTATTTTTATTAATCATACAGCCCTACTCAACACACACACACCTCCGATGGGATAAAGGTATGGCTCTCTTACCTTCTTTAGGACTGAAATGAATCAGTTTGCCCTTTATGTTGACTGGAGTGGGCTTGAAGTTACATTTTCCTGGAGGAGCCCTCCTAAAGAGTGAAAAAGCTTTGCAATCAAAAGTACAGACACAAACCTTTACACCCTACAGTGCATAATAGGGTAAACATCACTATTAGTATTGCTCATGTGAGTGAATAAATAACAGGGTTGAAGTTTTCCGCAAACTTTTCCTTTAATATAGCTTCGGAAAAGCTGTCTCACTTTATTTTGGGATATTGTAAGAGGTATTTCGGTATACCATTCAAGCATTCAAAAGTTTGCGGTCAGCAAGAAAAATACAGTAAAAACAGTAAAATTGTGAAATATTATTATAAATTCAAAACAGCTGTTTTCTATGTGTATTTCTGTTAAACTGTAATTTATTTCTGTGATGCGGAGCTGTATTTTCAGCATCATTACTCCAGTCTTCAGTGTCACATGATCTTCAGAAATCATTCTAATATGATTTTCTGCTCAAGAAACATTTCTGATTATTATCAATGTTGAAAACAGTTGTGCTGCACAATATTATTGTGGAAATTGATACTTTAATAAATAGAAAGTTCAAGAACAGCATATATTTTACATAGAAATCTTCTGTAACATTATAAATGCCTTTACTGTCACTTTTGAACAATTTAACGTGCCCTTTCTGAATAAAAGTGTAAATGCGTATGTGTACCTGGAAGGATCCACTATCTTATACACGACTCCTGCTCTGGCCGTGGCGCTGGCCGCTCCGGTCGCAAGGAAGTAGAGCTCTCCTGAAACACAGACGACAGAGATGAGTGTGTTTCACTGAAGATCAATATAAAGACATTTACAAGAAGCAGTCAAACACAGAGCTGCTCTCATGTTACCTGCCTCATCTTCACCAAATGATATGATGTACTTGTAGTAGCTGTTTATTAGTTTAGGGAAACTGCACGTTTTGTCAGCGCCCATACAAATCTCCTTATAGCTCCACTTTCCAGTCTCAGGGTTCTCCTTTAGGGACATTAGTCGCCTGGGATGCATAGAACGAGAGGAGTGTGATTTAATCAGTACGTATAAAGCAGTCATTACGGGAAAGTACTGTAAACATGCAATCATCTTGTGTTGATACACTGAAAAAAAAAATGGTGTAGAAACAATTTTCTCTCAGAAATTGCTAGTAAATTTTACAATTACAAAAACTGCAAGTAATGCATTGAATTCAATGTGAAAATTATAAGCACAAAGACTGAAATAAAACTTACAATAATCTTACAATTATTTACATTTTTTTTTTTTTTCAGTGTATTCTTGTTTATAATTTGTTATACTGGACTAGAATTCATGTAAGTAATTCATCAAGTAAGGTCCATAAAGTAGAGAATACATACGTACCCGCTCATAAAATCCCCAAAGACGTACAGGCCATTAAGATTGGGCATCTGGCAGCCTCTGTAGATGTAGCCGCCGGTGACAGACTTGCCGATTTTATGTGGGTAAGCAAAAATCGGAAGGATATCATCTTTGGAAATTTGTGAAAACAAAAAGTTTAGATGTTCACTCTCATGTACTCTTCAAAACCCACATGAAACAACAGCAGTATGTGAAAACTGGGCCTGGATTCACGAAAGTCTTCTTCCTACTTGTGCATTATTTTCTAGAATGTACATTTTAATGAGAATACAATGAGAGGCTTTGGTGTCGTCTGATTATATTCTAGCCTGCATGAGAGATCGCCTCATCCACTACAACAAATTCAATACTTCAACATTGTTTGAAAGTGCATGAAATGTGTTAACATCTTTAACTGTCAGAAGTTAGCTTGTTATTTGACATGGAGAAATAGAAAACAACAGTAAACAACTCTATACATTTCTGATAAAGGAAAAAGAAACTGTACTCATCATCAGGCCATCCCAGATGTAGATGAGTTTGTTTCTTCATCAGATTCGTAGAAATGTAGCATTGCATGAGTGTCTCAGCAATGGATGCTCTGCAGTGAATGGGTGCCGTCAGAATGAGAGTCCAAACAGCTGATAAAAACATCACAATAATCCACACCACTAAAATACTAAAATTAGGCTTTCTCCAGTGAAAAAGTCATCTGTTCTGAAACAGGAGAGACATTTGCCTCTGTTTACAGTCCAAAACAGCTCTAAACAAATATGTGGAGGATTTTAATGTGAGAGACAACAGAAGATGAAATTATGGACTCATATTATAGACAGAAGCAATGGTTTAAAATTAAAAACATGTTAATGCTGGATTTGTTTCAGCTTTTGTCTTCTCCAGATGTTAACTGATGGACTGGAGTGCTGTGGATTACTTGTGGATTATTGTGATGTTTTTATCAGCTGTTTGGACTCTCATTCTGACGGCACCCATTCACTGCAGAGCATCCATTGCTGAGACACTGACGCAATGCTACATTTCTCCAAACCTGATGAAGAAACAAACTCATCTACATCCTAACTGGCCTAAGGGTGAGTAAATTCTCAGCAGATTTTCCTTTTTAGGAGAACTACTCCCTGAATGAATTAGAACAATATAAGAAGAATGTTGCAATTAATTTTACTCTTCAATCTGGCTCCCGGTCCCCAAATCAAGCTACGCTAAACATAAACAGCCGAATTTGAAAGGCGTGCTCACTGAGTGTCGAGTTGGTGCAGAGTTTTTTGTCGTAACAGGAGAAGCCCTCCTTTGCCCTCCATCCATAGTTCCCTCCTTTTTCGATAAGATCCACTTCCTCATATTTATTCTGCCCGACGTCCCCGCAGAGCATTCTGCCGCGGCCCTGACCGCTGACCGGATCGCCCCTGTCGATGGAGCACCTCCACATGTTCCTCACACCGTAGGCGTAGATCTCTGGCCTCGCATCCCTCTCTCCCACAAAAGGATTGTCTGATGGGATACTGTAGGGGGCGCCATAGTCATTGTTGTCCACATCGATTCGCAGGACCTTGCCTAGGAGAGTGGACCTGTAAAACACCAGTGTTTGTTTTTACACAAAGATGTGGTTTTCTTCATAAATAAATGAGTTGGGGTATTATATAAAAAAAAGTTTGCATGACATTAAAATAATAAAAATAATTTGTCTTTCGGATTGCACTCATAAGACCATAGTTTAAACCTGCCCTGAAAACATTTGCACCATCTGCTTTCTCTCACTCAACCGCATCCTTTCTAACCTCACATCACCCACAATGCCCTGTGTCAATATTCACACTGGCGTGAGTTTGAACGTCTCTGAAGGGCCTCTTTACTCTTTACTCATTTCCCCTCCTGTGCTACTCCAGGCTTAGATCAGTCCTTCATTCAGTCTAATGTATTCTTTTCTGCTTTGTTCTTTAATCTGTTGTTTTTATCTGATTCACACGCTTAAAAGATCTTCTAGAACAACAGAAGCTAACAAATAAACATCTAAACATATTTTGATCTTCATCAAAACACAAAGGCAATTTAATGCAATTATTAGTATTGTTGCTGTTGTTGTTTTCTTTAATAAGTTTGTTATTTTACAGTGAAATTACAACAGTAATATTTCCTATTTTATTATTATTATTATTATTATTATTTAGTCATATTGACACATAATCAAAAACATACAAACAAACACAGAAAACCTAGAGTTTTAAATAAATAAATTATATATATATATATATATATAACGTGTGTGTGTTTATATATATTTTATTTATATATATATATATATATAGATATATATATATATATAATTTGTGTGTGTGTTTATATATATTTTATTAAATGATAAAAAAAAAAAAAAAAATAAAAAATAACAAAATAGGAAATATTACTGTCGTAATTTTACTGTAAAATAATAAACTTGTTAAAGAAAACAACAACAACAACAATAAAATAACAAAGTAAAAAAAAAACAATAATAAAAAATAAAATAAATAAAAATAAAAACTATATAATCATATTTTTAAAAAAAATGAAAATACAATTAAATTGGCAAGGCAGGTTAGCGTTCTCATAACTACACCGTTCTGTAAAGCATCCTGTTTTATTTATGGGCATTCAAAAGTAACTACTGTATGTACTGACAGACATTCAAAGCAACTGGAACTGAGTGCCCATTTAATTTGTAATAAAAAGTTACTGTGATTGCTGATCATGTTTATATAAGGCTGTAAGAAGCACAGAAGACCACGAGTAGCTACTCAATAATGCGATGAGACTGAACCTCCACATTCAACATGTAGTGTCAATATAGCATGCTTCTCTATTCGTCATCGGCAGCAGGACTCCAGGACTTCTGTGGCTCTGACAGCTCTCTCTGTGAGGATGAAAGGCTCGCTGTGCGCTTGTGAAGCTGTGAGTGTAGTATATTCACCAGGCTCTGCCAGCTCCGCTTATGTCACACGGGGAAAGCAGGGCGGCAGAGCCAAGGCTAATATTGTGAGGCTGTGTGTCTGTCTGGCTAAACCTGCATTACTTTACAGAGATCGCCAAACTTCTCAAACTGCCAGAATAATGCAAAAATGACAAAAACATCATTATTCATTGTGAAAGTTATCCATTCAGCTTGCACATTATATTCCATGTCTTTTGAAGCAATATGAGAAATTTTTTGTTGATTTTGGACTATTTTGATGGTACTTTTCTTGTCATACTTGAAGCTTGACAACACCAGAACGGAAAAGAGCAGCCAAATCATTCACAAAAATATATTTATTTGTGTAATACAGAAGAAAGTATAACATAAGGAATTAAAATGACATGAGGGTGTACAGTACTATCCCTTTAAGAGCTGAATTTGCTTCATTATTTTTTTCTGTAGAATGCAGCAAGCAGAGATTTTTGTCCATTTACAGTCAAAATGTTATTTTCAATAACAAATATGTGTATGTATATATATATATATATATATATACATATATATATATATATATATATATATACACACATAATGAGCTGATATAAATACATTCACTGGCTATGGAAGCCCATTTTCAAGACAGAAAATAAATAAATAAAGGTATTGCAACTTTTTATTTACATTTTTTTCCTCACAATTCTGAGGAAAAGAAATTGAACTCAGAATTCAGTGTAAGACTTTTTTCAGAAGTCAGAAGTCAAAATTGTGAGATTAAAAAGTCACAATTACCTTTTTTTATTTTTATTCTGCAGCATTAACAAGTGTAATGTGATTATAAAGCTTGGAAGAGCCAGGACACTTTTTAATATTTCTCCGATTGGATTCGTCTGAAAGAAGAAAGTCAAGGGAGTCAAAATAAAGATAAATAAACATGACTTGCTTGTTTTGCGAATTCCCAAACTTTCCAAAAGGGTCTCCCGCTCTGCCACCGTCTCCTATGAATATGTACAGATATCCGTCCAACCCAAACAGTAATTGACCTCCATTGTGGTTTGATGCAGGCTCTTCAACTTCTAAAATTGTCCTGCGAACCAAAATAAGCATCAGTAGTACTACAGTTTCACAGACTGATAAAAAAGGGTGAAAATCACACATCTAAGAGAAAGTCTTGCATTTAAGAATCTGTTTATTTTGAGCTGCTGAGTAATTAAATAATGCATCATTTCCAGCAGCTTTGAACAGGTTCTCAACTCTGGCCCTCGAGGTCCATTTTCCCTCAGAGCTTTGCTCAAACCTTGATCAAACTCAGCAGCCTGTAATTTTGTAGCTGAAGACTAGAAAGGTAAAATGATGCCTAAAAGATCTGTGTGCACAGGGTAAGTTTGTGCAAGTTACGTGCGGATGCAGTTTATGGTGTGTGGTTCCGCTTTGTTGACTGTGATTGTCACCCAGTGCTGCTCCTAGACTTCTGGGGGCCCTAAGCAGAATGGCGGAGTGGTGTATGAGTGATTATGAATGAATGAATGATACACATTTGTCCGTGTTTCACTCCGTCTCGAATCGCGCTCGCGGAAAGCACTTGAGAAACAGTGTCTCTTCCGCGGCTCGGTACACTTTCAACTCATTTTTTTTAGTCTCGAGCAAGACTAAACAACATTCACATTACATGATTTGAGTAATTTTTACGTAGAAAAGGCGACAACACATCGTATTAAAAGAAATGATCATTCATGTTTTCATAACCCTGGCCTAATTCAAAAACGAAACTAAAATTAAATCATCTTTGAGAGTAAGGGGGCCCCCTGGTGTTTCGGGAGCCCTATGAAGCTTGCGTATATTGCGTATAGGGAGGATCGGCTCTGTTGTCACCACACAAACAAAAATAAAACATGATTTATTAATTTTTTTAAATGGTAGCCTATATAATTTTTTATTATTTTTTTTTTTTTTTTACTATTTTTCTACAAATTATTACCGTAAGTATGTTTTAAATATACATATATATTTTAATATTCTGGTGCTACTTATGTGGTGGTCAAAAATTTTGTTTGCTTGATTAAGGGAATTTTATGAGACTAAAAATATTTATGGAAGGACAATTTAACCTTTTTGAATCATGCATGATTTTGTTTAAACAAAATGTGCTATATTTTATTTCCAAAAAGTTTTTTACCTAAAAAAACTTTTACAAAAAACATTTTAACATTTTAATCAAAGGAAGTGAGGGGAAAAATGTAATGACATATAACAATAGACAGTATATATATATATATATATATATATATATATATATATATATATATATATATATATATATATATATATATATATATATGTATATATATGCATGTGTGTGTGTGTGTGTGTTTTCTTTCTCAAGATAAATGTTTCTTTGATAAAGGTGTCTGATAAATGTAAATAAGTATTTTTTAAAAATGAAACACTCTCAGAGAGAAACTGGGTACCAATATATATGTATAATGTTTTTATTTGTGTCTGTGCAGCTATCTTTAACCATTAAATATTCAGGTCGAGTTGAGTGGAGCATTGCGTGTGAATATCTGATATCTGTCTCTCACCTTTCTGAGGAGTGATCCAGCATATTCATATCCGAGTCGGACACGAGAAACTCACTGATGCGAATCTTCTCCTGCTTCTTCACAGACACCGAGTAGTAAACGTAGGCTTTTTTCACTGTTGTGAAACGAGGGTGCAGGGCGATGCAGAGGAACCCTCGCTCATCTCCGGCCCAAGGTGAGGTCAGAACCGCTCTGGTCAGGTTCAGGAAGGGCCTGTCGATCCGTGAACCGTTGGCCAGGTAAGTCCACACGTAACCCAGCTGCTCCGCCACGAAGAAGCGGTGCGTGCCGTCATTGGCGTGTACCATCGCCACAGGATTGCGAAGCCCGTTCGCCACTTCTTCCAGGCATAACTGAATGCAGCCCTCCGGATCCGCCTTGACGTCTCCCAGGTTGGCGTTGAGCTCGGCGTTGGAGAGGACGTTTGGGTAACAGTACTCAGGATCTTTCAGCTCAAGATATTTGCAGAACTTGCTCCGATCTTCTTCGATAGCATACGTTTGGTTGTTATTGATCAGAAGGCTGAGAGTGTAACGGCAGTGATGCCAGAAATCCTGGCAGTAGTTTCCGCAGAGGCCGGGAAGCTCCCGCATCGGAGTGTTGGCGTCTTCTGCATCGTACAGATGCGCTGCGTAAGGAGAGCATTCCTGAAACAAACAAATCAGAGCATGGACATTTATTCAACAGTGTTATGTGAACTTGAAATGCTCTCTAACTGTTTCTAAGACAGATCAAGATTACTTCAGGACACTGAGGCTAAAGGCCAAAATATACTAAGGTTCATATGCGAGGGTCCGCGTGCAGTGCGCATGAAGCCCAAAGCACAAATCATACTTCTATTTCCAACACACAACGTCTATCAAAACATACCAAACCATAGTCTATAAAAGTATAACTTTAGTTGATAGTGTGCACAAACGCAGGCGGAGAGTATGCTTTGGGTTTCAGCGAAAATTCACCAAACAAGAGTAAATATGACTACAGCTTAAATATGGGATTCTGTCATCAGTTACTCACTCTTAAGTTGTTGCAAACATATATAAATTCTGCTGAACACAGAGGTTTTTGCTGGTAGCCACTGACTTCCTTAGTATGAAAAAAAATTTATATTAAATATGTATATATATATATATATATATATATATATATATATATATATATATATATATATATATATATATATATATATATATTGAAGTCAGGGGGGGTCAGAAACTGTTTGTTTATCAACATTCTTTTGTTTTTGTTTTAATAAAAGAATGTGAAGAAAGAAATTCATACAGGTTTGGAACAACCTGATGCTCATTTTTAATAGTGTATGAGATGCATTTTTAATTGTACTGTACTATATTTTTAAATCAATTAATAGATCCATAAGAACATATTTTATGTCACTGACCCATGAACAAAGACTTGCTCCTAGCATCAATAAACTTTTAAAGGGGTCATATGATGTGATTTTAGTTTTTCATTTCTCTTAGGAGTGTTACAAGCTCTTGGTGCATAAAGAAGATCTGTAAAGTTGCAAAGACTAAAGTCTCAAATCCAAAGAGATATTTTTTATAAAAAGTTAAGACTCTGCCACGCCCCCCTAAAGCGGCTCATTCAAACACGCCCCACATCTCTACGTCACTATGTGGAAATATTTGGGTAATGCTGCCCAAATGTTCACAAAAGAAGGCGTGGTTTCAGTAACCTCAGTTAGTGTTGAAGCAGTCATGTCAGGGAGATGTGTGTGTATCTAGGAGAAAGCAAAATCACTTTATTTGTCCTTCTGAAAGTAGATGCATTTATGAATCTTTAAGATAACCCTAACCCTAACCCTAACGCATTTTAAAGATGACCGTTTCGTGAATCTAGGAGAGGAGGTACTTCTGACTTTACTACGACAAGCTGGCGCTTCTGAATCAGCTACTGTAAGTATGTTTTGTTATTAGTTTAAGTATTTGCTGTTGACTGTTTAAATGTGGAGTTTTGAATGTTGTGTGTGTGTGTGTGTGTGTGTGTGAGAGAGAGAGAGAGAGAGAGAGAGAGAGAGAGAGAGAGAGAGAGAGAGAGAGAGAGAGAGAGAGAGAGAGAGAGAGAGAGACACACAGTGGAGTCAGCTGTCTTAACCGTCCGTGGCTTGTGTACTGCAAACACATACGAGCTTCATCACTGTGTCTGTCACAAGACTCTGTTCCCCTTTCAGGCTTGAACTGATGATAAAACTAAGGACATTAACTGTCTTTACATTTATTTTGAAATATGAAGCTCGTGATTATGGAAAGGGGCGTTACATTTCCGACGAGTGCTTGCAGTGATCGGCCAATCACAATGCACTGGGTCAGCTGGCCAATCAGAGCAGACTGTGCTTGTCAGAAGGAGGGACTTTGTAGAAAATGACATGTTTGAGAGAGGCGGGGCATAGAGGACCTACAATAATGTACAGTAATCTACAATAATGTATTTGAAAAATAATGTTTTTTTTTTTTAACATTAAAGCATGTCAACATATTCTGTTACTGCAAATACATAAAAAATATCTTTAAAAAAGCATCATATGACCCCTTTAAGTTAATCTCAAATAACAAATTCATCTGAAACATATTTGCAGTGTAAGCCTTTCTGACTCTCCTCCTCATAGTCTGGCAAACGTGGCACTCTGCACGTCTTCTCTACAGCCGGGATCCCAGGATTCAATCCAGCAGCTGCTGAGGATCGTTTGAGCTATAAATACAGTAACTCTTGGACATTTTGGACTAACCAAGCCCTCATTAAGTCTTAACCACAACACCACACCCATCAGAGGACCGAGCCAGCCTTGGCAAAGATACTGCCAGCTCGGGACTGGAAGATATCCGAGATTACTATAATGGCATTAAACAAATTATGGACCTGGAAGTGGCTTGGATCAATGGGCTAACTCGCTCATAAAACATAAAAGGCATTGTAATATGGCCAAAATGTGAATGAATAATGTTTCAATGCTCTCTAATGATGTTTGACTGCAATTCAAACTAAATATAGACCTTTTAAGGGGGGTTACGTGGTATAAAGAAGTCCAGCATTTCATAAACAACACACAATGTTATGTAATATCCTGTTAGCATAGAGGGAAATCCTTGCAGAAAGGGCTGAAATGAGTTGGACTGGGTGTCTATGTAAAGGAAACTTTTGAGTCTACAACATTTGGCTTTAGTTTTCAGGCTTAATAAAACACTGAAGGTCACGGGTCAAGATTTCTGAGGGCATGGGTCAAAATATTACTCTCAAATGTCTAACAAAAGACTTATTTTTCTTATTTTTCTTCATGGATATCATATAAGGTGAGTTGATATCTTACACTGAGTGTGTTTAAATTACTGTTTCACATGCAAGATTATAGTAAACACTTGTGTTGAACAATGCTGGGAAAAGCACCAATTCCCATGCGCTCTTTTCTTCAGATGTGCTGTATATTTTTGTCCTCCATACCTTCTGATCCCATTGTGAGTTCTTGTCCAGCCACTGTTCTTCTGCATTTGTCCCTCGTATAATTTTGTTTATATGGTTCTGTAATTATGAGACTCTGTAGGAGATTACAATCTCTGTTGTTAACAAACTCCTCATGGGTTTTGTTCAACAGATGGTCCCTGCAGGGCTTCGCTCATCCGCACATTTGCTCCACTCTACTGGGCCTCAAATCCCATAAGCTTATATGTCTGTGCCCATCGCTCATTAGGCAATTATGAGTTTACAGATTTAAAGCATGTCTCTGATGAGTCATTATTTTAACCGCTTTAATAGGAAATGCCTCTTGAAACCACATTTCTACCACTTCTGTCTGGTTTTGGTTCTCAGGAACCACAAAACAAACTAAGAGGGCAGGCAAAGGTTTGACCAAAACTGTGGCATAGCTGGGAATATGATCATATATTCATCATTTTGAAAAATGTTGTTTTTGTTAATGCAATAACATGAGCAATAATGCATATTTATATTTTATAAAACACACAGTGGTGGCATTACGTTCCTGAACAAATCATAATTGTTGCACAAATCGATTGAATGACTCACTCATAAGACAGTCACCTGTTGCAATCAGCAATTAATCAGTGATTTTGAATGAACTGGTTGAGTGAATGATTCAGTGAATGCATTTTTTGGTCTTTAAGCAACACACAGTAGTTTAGATACAGTACATTCCTGAATGAATCAGAACTGTTGAATGAATCGGCTGAGTGAACAATTCAATGACTCTCTCATAGAGACAGTCACCTGTTTCGATCCAGAAAGAATGCATATTTTTGAATGAATCAGTTGGGAGTGAATAATTCAGTGATTCACTTTTAATCCTAAATAAATCAGCATATTAAATGCTGAATGGTTGAATGATTCAGTGACTCTAAAGACAACCACTTGTCGCCATCTACTGGTGAAAGTCTATAAAGCACAAACACAGGAAAGGTTCCAGTGCTGCTGAAATTAGTATCAGCTCTCTAGGAATGATTCAGATTCATTATGAATATTTAGTAGCCTATCCTCTACTCTTGCTCTTTCTTTCTCTCTTTCTTAAGTATCTTTGCTGTCCTGACCTTTCCACGGGAATATGATATGCCTAGTTAGAGAGGAAGCATATATTTTGCTTTTCTGCAGGTTGGAGAACACAAGCAGCTCCCTGTATCTAGGATAAATGTTCCAGCAAAGACAATCATTGAGCTCAGCTTCACAACTAATAATCAAATAAATCAGGTGTTCCCTTCACCAACCGCAATCCCCCTGCAATCTCAAAACCATATGCTATATTATCATTGTTTAATCCCGGCAGCCTCGAAGTTGCAATGATGAATCTAGTAGGTGATTATAATTTGGATGCTAGTTTTGGTTGGCCCCAAAAAGGAATTGAATGGTTTTGTGTAATAGTTTGTTCCAGTACACCAAAAATCAGATAAACATTTTTTAAAGGTTTATTTTTAAGACTGAAGAGTACAATTCACACTAAATCACCATAGCTAGTAATATCTTGCATTTAAACTGAAGTCATCATCACTAAAATAGCTCATTACAAATTCAGAAGTCATCCAACCTTCTAAAAGCATAGCCAAAACAAAAATGACGTAACCTCCTCTGTAAACACGAATGAATGAGGTCTGTTACAAAAGCTCATCATTTACTAACAAAACTGAATAATTAAGTTAATATAAATATCAAATATTTAATTCATAATATTTTATTTAATAATATAATTAATATAATTAAATAATCATTAAATATAATAGAATATAATAGAACTTATTGGGCTAAAGTTATAGGGACAGTTCACCCAAAAATGAAAACTCTCATAATTTTCTCACCCTCAAGTTGTTCCAAATGCACATGAATTTCTTTTGTTAAACACAAAATAAAATATTTTGAAGAATGTTGACGGTAGCCATCGACTTCCATAGTATCTTTAGAGTATTTCATACGGAAGTGACCACTGGTTTGGTCACCAACATTCATCAAAATATAATCTTTTGTGCTCAACAGAACATTCATACCAACTTGAGGGTGAGTAAACCTGCATATACAACACATGCAATGTAAGACACATCCACCAGGATGAATGCAAAATAAATGAACATAAAAGATAACAAGGAGCGGACAGCAGATATAGACCTATTAGGTGAACTGTGCCTTTAAAATAAATATAATTCAACAGCCCTCTCCATTGATTTAAGTGCATTTCTATAGAGAAATGCTTAAAGTAGCAAAAGAAAAACAAATCCTGACCCGAGACTCACCTGGCAAAGAATGCTGCGGATGTACTTCCCACAGGCCATGAACCCAGTCTGATCGAAGTAGTCCATGATCTGATAGAAGCGCTGGGATATTTGGTTATCCCTGTCTATGTCACAGCATCCGAATTTGGCATATTCTTTGCAGAAGAGCAGGGGCTCCGGAGGCTGGAACGGAGGCTTGTAGTCCAGGCACTGTGGGTGGGCATTGCCCTGCTGAGAGATCAGGAGGACCACCAGAAACACACTCTGAGAGAGAACGCAATGAGCTCTCCACGCTGTCATTCCTCTCATCGCACAGCAGAAAGCTCAGACGTGTCTGCGTACAAAGGTGGCTTGTGCTGAGTTTGAGAAATACCAATGGTGTGCAGTTTCTGCGGTGGCCGGTGGTCTGTCTCCCGCAAACATGTGTGAACACACTCACAGACACACACTGCTCTGACAAGTGGCTCTAGGGCAGAGAAGCAGCTACACAAGGCCCACTCATTCAGCAGCCATGCCACACACACACATGCATGCTTTACACACACGCTTCTCTATTCCCTCCCTTTTTCCACCCCGTCTCCTCCTCTGCGTTTCCCTCGCTTTCTCTCATTCTTTGGCAGATGCATTCCTTCTTCTTGCGGCTGGCCTGCATCACACACTCGCAGCCTCCCTCTTTCTCTCGCAGAGCCTTTCATTTCGCCAGCTTTTGTCTGTGATTGTCCAGTGCATGTTAATCTTGAATGGCTGTGTGAATCTTCAGCAAAACTTCTCAACCTCCCATTATGTTGTCAAGACTGTGTCAGTCTTGGTGTTAAAATACATTTATAGTATGATGTAACATTGCTTTCTGTGTGTGGTGGCTGCTGGGGTTTGTCTACTGATTGTATGGCTCTTTTCCAAACACTAGTGGGCTGTTTTGCTCTTGTCTGATCTGATGCTGCATCCTAACACTAAACTGGAGCTCAGTGACCTAATGATCTATTTGGAAAGGCTTACATACCTTGTTTTGTACTTAAAGAGAGAAACGTTCATGACTGTTTCTTAACACTTTTAAAGAATGCATAATAATGCCAAATTAAATGTTTATCTTTAAAGTACATTTTAATTCAATATAAATTACATTACATTATTGGATTGAGTGGTGCAGATGGTAGTGCAATTGCCAACAACAATGAAAAATAAATACGTAAGTAAATGAATAAATAAATATAAATATAAATAAATTCCTGCACTGGTTACAATGTATGTTGTTATGTATATTTAGCATGTATTTATTTTTAAATATACATACATTTTCCATATGGATTTTACTTTTCATCATTGATTGAAATATATTTCCATATGTCTCTGTCTTCATCTGCTGTCTTGGAATTTATTTATTTATTTAGTCAGCTCTGTTGATGATCTCTGCTCTCTGATTTTCTCTCTGTCTGCTCTATACGTTACTCAGATGAAATCCGAATGTGTGTCAGTCTCATCTGTTTTTGATTCCCATGTCAGACAGCCATGAGGAGCATCTGTTCTCTCACGTAAGTGCAGATCATGAGCTCGAGCTTCTTCACTGCATCAGCCGCGGTTACATAAATCACAAAATCTCAAAAAGAAGAACTGCAACAAAAACTGCTGAAGGCTGAATTCTGGTGTAGGATAAATGTCTGTTTGGTTTAATTGTTTTGGGGGTTTTGTATGGCTCTTGATCTGACTAAAACAGAATTGAAAACAAGCTCTTGAAGTTAATCTGTGACATCCTTGAAAAGCCGGATTCCGGTCTGGAGAAATCAGATAATATGATGCCTTGTTTTGTGCTGTTGATGTTCAGAGTTTTTATAAACCCAGATTCACTTTTGTTATTAGCCTTATCTCCTCTGTCTGCACTGAATGTGATAATAGATTTGCCTTTTGGAAAGTAAACTTCAATCCTTGCATGCTTATGTAACTAATAAAATATTTTTTTTTTTCTTGTAATCTTAACAAGAGCTCCAGTTGCTTTGAATGTTTTTGCCAAAGACTGCCTGCCAAAGGCTTAATAAACTTGAACTCTTGCTACAAGTGCATAACAAAGTTTGATCCATGTCCCACAGTGCCTGAGAGAAGCAAAAGAGGCCTTTTTTTGTATATGGTGAGCGATTCGTGGGAGGAAGTCCAGTAAACCGAACCTGGTGATTCAGCACCACACCATGCGGAGACCTTCTGGGAAACTACGTCTTATGGCTAACTTAACGACTGCATGCTGTCAACGTGACCAACACTCCTAAATGCAGCAGATAGAGAAGATGAACGTGGCAATGAGAGTTTGTTTTGGCCTACACTTAAAGAGCAGCATTTCTTAAAAGAACATCCTGAATAATAAGATGACTTTTGGGAGCTTCTCAGCTTCACATTTGTGTCCTTAAATCTGAAGGATGATCATTGTCCTGTCATGAAAAGCTTCTTTGAATCCATTTCAAATGGGTTTCTCTGATGCCGTTCTTGTGATTTAATGCCTGTATTTGGATACTGTAATTAGACATAGGAAAAATGACATTTATACTGAATAAGCAACAATGCACAACTTTTGAGAAAATGAGACTACAAATAAAACAACATTGTAAATGTGTTGTCACATTTACTGTTTTACATGCATTCTAAATTATAAAAATCTTAAAGACATCTTCTAAACGTCTATTTGACATCTGATAGAAAATGTCCTAGACATACTGCAGATGAGCAAAAAAACAAAAAAAAAAGATTAAAACATACACATCCAAAAAGAAACCTCCATGACATACTATTCCCGTCATTTTATAACTTTTTTTTTTAACTTTTTGATGGTAGACATTGATTTGCATCAAATAAATCAGAATCACCAAGGACCGCGGTATCAGCAAAAAATCTTCTTTGCCATTCTACTGAAGAAAAACATCTTGGATGGCCTGAGAGTGAGTAAATTAACAGCAAATTTCATTTTTGGGGTGAACTATCCCTTTAAATGTTCCAGCGTGTTTGTTGCAGACAGGAGGACGGCGTCGAACTGCACTGGTTATCATAGAGATAGCCTGATGTGAGACAGACCTTACTAGGCAAATGCTTTTAAAAGTCTGTTGAGTCACTGTCTCTGTTATGACGAGAAGTTCAGATGGGCCTTGAGGAGGGTGAATAAACAGAAAAGTGAGGTATGAGGCTGGAGATAAAAGGGTTTTGAGAGGTCAGGATGACACAACGGCAACGAGTAAAGAATCCCTGCTGTTAGTTCAGCAAATAGTATCTGTTACTCAGTTCATTCCAGAAAGAATCTTTATGCACCTTTTTTCATACAAGAATGAAAAGTCAATAAAAGACAATAAACTAAATACTAAAGTATGAATGTTTGTTACTGATTTTGCAATTTATGTTATGCTTACAACAATTTCTGAAAATATGTTTTCTGTAACTTGAATCCTACTTACTATACTGTTTGTGACTTTTTTTATTTCATTGTTAAAACAAATTTAAATAGATATAACTGGGTAAATATTATTTACCCATAATCTTACTATAAAAACCAAAAAAAAAAAAATAAAAAAAAATAAAAAAAAAAAATAAATAACAAAAAAAAAACTAAATTTAAAAAAATAAACTGACTAAACAATTACATATCATACCTTTAATCCTACATTTTTTAAATAATATATTGTTTGTCAAGATTACTTTTACAAGATTACAAGAATTTCGCTGTTAAAACATGCATAATGGAAATGTAAATAAATAACAATTAGCAGAATAAAAATTACAATTGACAAACTAAATGTCCAAACTTTTACTGATTTTGCATGTTATGTCATGTTTACTCTGCACACACACACACACACACACACACACACACACACACACACACACACAAAGTATATAGTTTGTCAAGATTGTTTATGGAAATTGGGTAAATAATGTTATACTGATTGTTTTAACTGTTAACCTGTTTTGAAAATGATAAAGAACATCGGAGATTATTATAATCCTCACAAATTGTGTTTAATTAGAAATGGCCTCCAGCTCTACATTTAGTCGTGGTGTGGAAAAACAGACGCGGTCGAACACGCTCTGAAGCAGTTCTGTGATTACAGACAGCAGAAATGACTGCAGTTTAACTGCACTGCATCCTTCTGTTGATCCTTTACCAGATGACAACCGGCCCAGCATTTTAATGAAACTGGACAAATTGTGATGATTTGTCTTCGAATGCATTTGGCTGGCTATAGCATGGTCCAGTTGGCTCCTGCTGGTTTAGTACAAAACTACAGAATCACGGTTACCTTCTGGGTTGAACGCGAATGCTAATGGTTAGCTCTCGGCTCTAGACTTTATCTATGTGTGAGAGAGTGTGAGACAGAAATAGTGTTACATAATCTAATGCACCTTTATCAGTGACCTCTGGCTGGTTTGTGGTGTGTAATTACTATTGAGTGGCCATTAAATGCAGAAACGCAATTCACGGTTAATTTCCAGCAGATGGTCAAGCCTCCAGACAGCAGACGCAGGTCATTCCAGGTCAAAAATACCAGAGTAGAGCGTGCACATTATTGCATTTGTTCCCAACAAACATTAGACTAGTCATTGTGATTGAACTGTAGTAGATAAACAGTCACTGAAGAGTATCTGGACACTCGTGTCTAACACGTCTTTATATTATCTTGTACTTATGGTACAAAACAAAAATAAGACAGAGGTATGCTCTCAGAAAAAAGGGGATGGAATCACTAAGATGGTACTTTTTCATAAGGTACTCCTGTATAGGTGCATATTAGTACCTTCTGAAATGATCCCACCGCAGGGACAGCTTCTGTAACTTTTTTTTCTTCAAATAATTTGTCTTTACCATAAATAACCTAAATATGGTGAAAAAATAATGCATGAATTTTGTGATTCAGCGGCAAAATACAAGAGAAAACAAATTCATTCTATTAATCCTGACATTTACAGACACGCAGAGCACATGAATGATTTTACAATCATGTCTCTGCTCTATTTCTCCAACAGGAATCCACCTGAAAATCTAGCAGTTATTCTGGATGCCACTGTTTATTTGAAGCTCCTCCACTTCTGTCTTCAGTCACAGTGTCTCAAAGCATTACATTCTTTAGAAAATATGTTTTCATTAAACGTCCTTTAGGCTGCAACATGTTTCTTTCAATCTGAAAGACAAGAAGTGACATTAAAGTACCATGTAACATATAACGTCTCATGTCACAGTTCAAACAAAGAGTAAACAGAGCCTCAGTGATAATGTGGAGTATGAAGACGTCTTAAATCATCGGCAAAAAAATAAATAAAAAAATCAAAGCCTGTGAACAAACACATGCCGATGACGAACTCCAGATTTGTGGCTGTCAAGGACTCTTCTGATGAGCTCTTATCATGTTTTTGAAATGTGGATATCTATTATTTATTGCAGGATGGATTCCAGGACTGAATCTGATTCAAGGCAAGTTCAGTTGGAAGCAAATATTTAAATAATAAAAGTAAATAATCATTCCCATTGTTATTATCACAAAATAAAGCCCAACAGGCTGATCGGGACCCTGAAACCTGACTGTACATAAATTCTTATATTAAACGGCTACTTATCAAATATATAAATACATCGGCGTGACATTGAATGGGTCAAAATAAAAAAACAATTAAAATAATATTTCTAATATAAGAAAAACAATGCCAAAAATCAGTAACAATTAAGATTTATATTTGTTTTAGAAAGAAGTCTTCTGCTCACCAAGGCTGCATTTATTTGATGAAAAATCAAGTATCCCTGAGAGATGAGTAGCAATGCTACATATCCTTATAGTATTAATTAGATAATACAATCTGTTCAGTTCATCCCTGCTTATCCAGTGTTCTTTACATGTAACACTGCTACCCCTGAAACTAGTCCACATAAGGTGTTTAAAGAGCCTTAAAATGTACTATAAAGAAATCGTACCTCCAAAATGAGACGGATCATTCCACACTGGAGCTTACGGATGGGCAGCATTATGTTCCCTAAGGCACATTGTGGTGTAGTTGAGGGTGTGATGGGCACCTATGTCTCCACTGGCTCCGGAGCCAAGCACACAAACAGGGATAAACACGGCTTCGGGCTGTGCCACATTTCTGAGATCAAACCACGGCCAGAAAAACACCACAGCCCTGCTGCCAAACTCCTGAAGGAAATTACAGGACTTTTCATCCCTATCCTTTCCATTGCTTCTTAACATATAATTGATATGTCTCTAAATACATTAAATCACCACCTTTCACCCTTTTCAGTGCAAATACTCAAAGCACCCCATTAATCTTTTATGTATGGGCTAAGAAAAAGCTTTTTTATCAGTTTACTTAATCGCATCACATCAGTATTAACCATCCTATATGCATTTATGTGTTTGCTATGTAAAGACCCCTGAGACAGCATCGTGCAACAGAAGGTTTAGACTGTCAGAATTTACACTCTATCATCCCTGAACTAAAACCCTGCAAAAACTTAATAATACAGAGCAACTGCATGCTAAATGTGTTTTAACATCTGAACTTAAACCTCCTCCTTGTGCTGGAACTAAAGTTCACAGATCTAAAGTTTTTTTTTTTTTTTTTTGCAGTGGTTTGAAGCACATTGTTTCCAGTCAATCAACTGATGGAAACTGTTTTAATAGTCACTTCAGCTACAGATGGTGTGTTCAAGACCTCATGGGAATTTCATGTTTTTATGTTGGGAAGTCGTAATTATGACATCAGGTGCGTTCAAATCACTTTAGTTGGAGCAAGATGACAAAGTTCCTTTTCTATTTAAAATTCAACATACATTTACATTTAATAATTTTAGCAGATGCTTTTATCCAAAGCGACTTACAAATGAAGACAACTGAAGCAAATCAAACCAACAAAAGAGCAACAATATATAAGTGATGTGACGGCTCCCGGTTACTCTAACACAGTACATGTAGCAAGGTTATTTATATTTTTATTAAAACAAAACAAGTATATGGAATAGAAAAAGAATAGTGAATGCTAGTGTTAGAGGGACACATTTTTTTTTATAATAATTCAAAGAAAACAAGTAGATAGACTAGAAATAGAATAGAGAGTGCAACAAAAAGTATCATTTAAAAAAAGATGAATAAAAATGCACTGGGTGCATTTTTGCTTTGTTTTATTTAGTTTATGGAGATGCTGTAAATTGAATCATTATATATTCTATCATAATTACTATGGTATTCTGTGCATGCACCTTAGATATTGTTTTCTGTTTACAATACTAAATATTTCATTCATTTTAACAAATGTACTCTTTTATAAAGACCCTGCATCCACTGCATCCGACATGTTTGCATGTCCTCAACTTAGAAACTCTGGGCTTAAAGAAAACTCAGAGTTGCACACCTGCAGCTTCATGGCATCGTTCCTATGCATTCAACTCAATCAAATGCAATATTTCTGACTTGACTTGAATGCACCAACACATTCTCACACTTGCACCTAACGTATGCCATCCTGCATCATATATTGGTCCTATATTGACCCCAAAATGGACCAAAACAATGATGACCACACCAGAAGAGGCAGAAGCGAAGAGAAGTGGGCAGAATGACCAGAAGCAGTATGAGTGGATGCCAGTTAACTCATGCTTAATGCATCGACCCGTTGGACAACCACCATCTGTCTAATTTAGCAAGAACTGACACCCACAAACATGCTCACTTAGTTGAATCCTTTCCGGAGACACATGTCCCATGGATTACATGGACACATGTAAACTGGCCCACTGTTTTGTTTAGTCACAAATCAAACCTATAGAATAAGTGCTAATAAAAAATAAAAAATAAAATAAAATAAAATATCAAATCACCTTAAAAAATTAGAAATCAAATGCCCTTAAATGCACTCAAAGGGGACACTTTTGCAGAAAGGAGACAGAAGGTTGTTGTTTGCATACTACATACTGTGTTAAGGTGCAAACGGGTGAAGGATCAGGAGTTCAGGCTGTGTTCTTGCAGACTACAGGGTCTAAAAGGCACAGGCACACACCACTGCTACCACCACAATGTTGCCAATGGTTGCAATGATGGCCACCCACAGCCAGATGGCGTCGCTGGAGAACTTGCCCTCCTCTTCCTGCTCGACTGGTCTGGGGAAGCTGGTGTTGAGGTTGGAGGTGGATGTCTGAAGGGACGTGCTGCTGTTGTATGGAGAATCCATGAATGATCCGCTGACCGCTTGAAAATGCTGTAAGAAAAGGGAAAAACAACTCTTTGTAATGGAGCAAAGATTAATGTAATTAGTTTCCACTAGGGATGCACCGAAAAATCTGCCACTGAAGATTATCGGCTGAAATGGCATTTACCATTTTTGGCCTAATATATATTATTATACTAAATATATTCATATAATATATTGATATTTAATATTAATATATTTTCTGTCCAATTTTATTGTTTTACTTTCAGTAAAAGTGTGGCTATTTTATTGCCTTGTATTTTTTACATTTAGAATCATTACAATTACTGAGTTAAATTAAAAAGTCTTACAAAATTGTTTTAGAATATTTAATAACATAATAAATAAATATTAAATAGCATTTTTCGGTTTCAGTTTCGGGTTTGGTTTTCACCCAAGTGCATCCAGAATTTTCATTTTGGTGGATCCAGTTTCAGCCTGAGGATACGTTTACACTAAAATAATATACAGTAGGTTCTACAAAAGGCAAAAGTTTTTTTTTTTTTTTTTTTTTTTTTTTTTTTTTTGCATACAGATGACAATGTTTTTTTTTGTTTTGTTTTTTTAATAAATTCATTAATTAATTAAAAAAAAATCACAAACATTTATTGATGTATGATGCATGCCAGACCAGTTGGCAATGTCACTAAAGAACACATAATACACCTTCACATGACATCACCATTTTCAAAAATCTGCATTTTCGTAGTTTACACAGAGATGATAATGGTATCGATTTTAAAGACTTGCACTTTGAAACCCGTTTTCAGACATTTGTGTTTTGAAGCCCCAAAAACGAAACTGAACAGTAAAAACAGCTGAAAAGTTGTTATTTTTTTAGTTGAAATTGGTGTTGTGGTGTTGTGTACTACAGAAAAAAAAAAAAGAAAAAAGAAAAAAAAATACCATAATATGTTTGCAGATATTTAGGAAACATTATAGTTCACATATTTGTTTCTCTGAAAAACAATGCTATAGCCAGTTATTCTGCTTTGAAATATATCTTCTGTGTTGAAATGTCTGTTTTTGTTTTGGCCTGTGTGACTCTACCCACTGACAGTTTACCCAACAGTATTTTGTCTCCCCGGGTTGCCAGTTGGCAGAAAACACAGTGTATTGCAGGCATGGAAGCCAGCAAATGAACTAAGTCAGAGATAGCAGATTCTACCCGACCTAAAAAGCCTCAGCATCCATCTGAAAAGCTCTATGGCCAAAGCAATATTAAACCGCTGACAAAACAGCTCATCAACTTACAGTGTGTCATGGCCCAGGCCTCTGTGGCTCTCTCCAACGGCCACCGGTGGCCACCTTCACCTGAGTACTGATGCTGTGCTGGACTTTATTACCCATATGCCCCATTCCTCAGACTAATCACAACTAGGTGTTCCTAATTCCACTCCCTATATAAACTTACTGGTAAAGCTTTGGAGTGGGCTACAGCAATGTGGCAGAGTAATCGCATGTCTTTTCCCACTTACAACGGTTTCATTCGCCAATTCCGGGATGTGTTCGAACACTCCGCTCTGCTTCAGAGAAACAGCACTGCTGCCGAATACACTCTTGCTTTCTGAACACTCGCTGCTCAAACGGGCTGGGATAATGAACCTCTCCGGCTGTTCTACCGAAAGGGACTCAACAGCGATCTACAGTCGGAGCTAACCTGCAGGGAGGAAGGAAAGACCCTCGAACAATTTATGGATTTAACCATCTGTCTCGATAACTTGATACGCTCACGATGCACCCGCCGGAGTTCTCCCAAATGGCCGGTCGCTCAGAAGTTCACTGAGCCGGAACCCATGCTGATCAGCGCCACCCAACTATCAGCGGAGGTGCGTGAGAAACGCATTTAATCAACATCTGTGCCTATACTGTGGTCAGGTTGGTCACCTGAGGGCTTCCTGTCCCAGTCGGCCCCCTCGTCGTGATTCCACCACGGTGAGTGCTGTGGGTTCAAATAATCATTCATTTGGCGTTCCGGTTGCTCTTAGCACCGGAGGGAGGAGGGTTGAGACCATAGCTATGATTGACTCTGGGGCTCTGGGGAATTTTATTGATATCTCTTTTGCTGAAACTCATAATATTCCTCTCATTTCGTATGAATCCCGGCTGGCAGTGGCAGCACTAGATGGTCGACTGCTGGGCTGGGGGAGAATCAAATTCATAACCCCAGAGATACGACTTCTAACCGGTGCTCTCCACACTGAATCCATTGAATTCTGTTTCCCATTGAATCACCCCAAAACCCTGTCATCCTTGGACTTCCCTGGCAAGAGAAACATAACCCACGCATCTCATGGTCAACACAAGAGATCATTCAGTGGTCAAGATCCTGTCAATGCCATTGTCTCATCTAACACCAACCATCCACTCATCTCCTGGAGGGGGAGATCAAACCCTGTGACCTCTCAGGACTGCCCGCTGAATATCAAGATCTATCTGAGGCCTTCAGCAAAGCCAAAGCTTCCAAACTTCCTCCTCACCAACCCAGCGACTGTGCCATCGACCTCATCCCAGGCTCTATTCCTCCCAGGGGCAGGATTTTCCCCCTCTCACAACCCGAATCTGAAACCATGAGGAAGTATATTGAAGAGGAACTAGCCAAGGGCTTTATCGTTCCATCCAAATCACCAGCTTCAGCAGGATTTTTCTTCGTTAAGAAGAAGGATGGGGGTCTTCGGCCCTGCATTGACTCTCGGGCACTCAATGAGATAAGCATAAAGTTCCGCTACCCATTGCCCCTGGTGCCTTCGGCCCTAGAGCAGCGCTAAATACTTCACCAAACTGGATCTACGCAGTGCCTACAACCTACAATGCATTCGCAAAGGGGACGAATGGAAGAAGGCCTTCTCGACAACATCCAGGCACTATGAATATCGGGTTATGCCATTCGGAGTTGCCAACAGTCCATCAGTGTTCCAGGCCCTGATTAATGATGTCTTCCGGGACATGTTGAACCAATATGTCATCGTCTACATTGACGACATCTTGATCTACTCTGAGTCCCTCGAAACCCATGTCAAGCAGGTCAGAGCAGTCCTTCAATGACTCATCAAGCATCAGCTCTACGCTAAGATACAGAAGTGTGAGTTCCACCAAACACAGATCTCCTTCTTGGGGTACGTAATTAGTGCAGAGGGGGTCACCATGGATGACAAGGTACAGGCAGTGCTAAATTGGCTGAAACCATCCTCAACCAAAGAACTGCAGCATTCCCTAGGATTTGCAAATTTCTATTGACGTTTCATAAGGAATTTCAGTGTAGTAGCAGCCCCTCTCACTTCATTGTTACAGGGGAAGAGACAATGTCTGAATTGGAGACCCGCCAGCGAACAGGCTTTCCAGCAGCTCAAACAGTGATTCACTGCAGCCCCCATCTTGCATCATCCCAACCCTGACTTGGAGTTTACAGTATAGGGGGACGCATCGAAAACGGGCATCGACGCAATCCTTTCACAACGTCACTGTAATCCACCCAAACTATTTCCATGTGCCAATTTCTCTCGCAAACTCAACCCGGCAGAGAGAAACTACGATGTGGGAGATAGGGAATTGTTCACATCTAATCCTACCTCTCCCCATTGCCCAACGACCATGGTCTCATATCGCCATCAACTTCGTAACAGACTTACCTAGCTCCAATCATTTCACCACCATACTCACCATCATTGACCGCTTCTCCAAGGCTTGTTGACTAGTTCCTCTCCTCAAGCTGCCCACAGCCTTCGAGATGGCCAAAGCTCTCCTACAGAATGTTTTCAGGACGTCGTCTCGGAAGTTCACTTCCAGAGTATGGAGGGCTTTCTGTCAACAACTTAACATCAATGTCAGACTTACCTCAGGATATCACCCTGAATCCAACAGCCAGGTAGAACGATTGAATCAAGAACTTATCCGTTTCCTCTGCACCTATTGTCACAACAACCAGACCGACTGGAGCCGTTATCTTCTGTGGGTGGAGTATGCCCAGAACTCCCTCAGAAAACCAGCCACTGGACTCACCCCTTTCCAATGTGTTCTTGGTTTCCAGCCACCCCTGTTTCCTTGGTCTGGAGAACCCTCTGATCTCCCTGCTGTAGATTGGCTAAAAAGGAGTGAGGACACTTGGAACACTGCCCATGTATACCTTCAATGAGCGGTTTGCAGAGTGAAGGAACAGGCTGATCGACACCACAGAGCTGGTCCTAGCTTCACTCCTGGTCAATGGATTTGGCTGTCAACCAGAGATCTCCGCCTTCATCGTCCCTGCAAGAAGTTAAATCCGAGGTAAAATAATCAGACCTTTTAAAATAATCAGAAAGATAACACCAGTCTCATATCATTTAGCATTGCCCGCCAACTATCGTATCTCACCCACCTTTCATATCTCCCTGCTCAAGCCCGCCGGTGGTCCTGGAGGAGAGAGGGACCAGGAGGAGGCCACCGAGGAACGCACCCCTTCCATGATCATCAATGGCGAGGGAGCCTTTCAGGTGCGAGCAGTCCTAAACTCCTGACGCCGAGGCAGGGTTCTCCAGTATCTTATTGACTGGGAGGGGTATGGTCCGGAGGAACAATCCTGGGTAAATTCTCAGGACATCCTGGATCCCAATCTTACCACTGAGTTTCACAGAGACCACCACGACCGACCAGCTCCTAGACCCCGTGGAAGACCTTGCCGTTCAGATCATTCTCTCTTTGCTGCATCTGTCAATGAGGAGTAAGAGGAGGAGGGGCGGGAGAAACAATATATTTAATTTGGACTGCAGTACCCATATCAACCACTAGCTATCATTATTACATACTGCATCTTTAAAGTCAACATGACATGACAAAATGCATGTTCAAGTCAGGCTACATTTAATTATATATAGCACTTTATGCAATACAGATTGTTTCAAAGCAGTAATAAACAAGAAAATAAGTGTTAATGTTGCAAAATTCACCAATTATGAAACAACTTCAATTTCGGCTGTAAAGCAGCTCTACAGAACAACGTCATATTCAGTTCAGTTCAAAGAAAGTGTCAAAGTTTATTAAGAATAACAATACAATCAACAAACAAATAACAAAACAATCAATTCACAATTAGTAAAACTCTCAAAAGTAGTAAGTCAAAACAAGTCAGATTATGGAAATAAAACAATATTCAAAAAACGTACATAACAATACTGACTGTTTATTATAAAACTTGTAATTAATAGCATTCTCAAAAGCTTGACGTTCCCACTCTGAGGCTGCTTGTTGGAAAATGGCACCTCACTGGCCTTACTGTTTATTATCTAGCTTGGAAGGATCTTTGGATGACTACCAAGCATTAATTGAGACAAAGATCTTCTTATTTATCTCAGACTATTGAAAACAACCAAGGAAATTCAAGGCATTTGTTTCAAACTATAAATGGACTGCTTCAAGTCAGTGCTGTTACTACCATGCCTGTTTCTCAGCAGCCATGCAACTGCTTTCTCCATTTTTTTCAATTCAAAACTTGATAATTTCATCTGCTTCCACTCAATTCATTGTTCATTGGTTTACTGGTACTTTTCTTACTAACTTCCTTCATCTTGATACTCATTTTGATGACTCTCAAAAGGGAGGTATCTAGCATGAAATCTACCACTTGCCTGATCCTATTCCCACAAGTTTATTTAAATCTTGCTTTGAAGTTTTGTAGCCTGCTGTTTTCAGTATTATAAATGACTCGTTGTAGATTGGGGTTCTTCCAGCAGCATTTAGGCTGTAACTCCTGTACTTAAAAAGAAAATGCTGCCCTGGATGATTTTACTCATTTTCATCCTATCTCAAATCTACCGTTTTTGGCAAAAATACTTGAGTGCATTGTTGCTTCACATTTGTGTAACCATCTCACAATTAATAACCTTTATGAACCCTCTCAGTCTGGTTTTTATTAATTTCACAGTACTGAAACTGCTTTGGTCAAAGTTACCAATGATTTCTTGATAACTTCTGACTCGTGCAACATGCGTTCTCATCCTTCTTTGATACTGTTGATCACAGTCTCTTACTCACACGTCTTGAAATAGTGTTGGGACAGTGAGGGGCAGTTTTGAAGTTGTTTAGATCTTAATTAACTGAAGGTTCCCAGTTCATTTCTATGGGTGGTCATGGGTGTGAGATTAGCTCTGTTTTCATTGTGTTCCTCAGGGTTCATTCTTGGGCCCATTCACTTTCCAATAACTATCTGAAAACACATCCTTCACCACCTGATTAAAAACCTGACTGTAATACTGAGATAAAACATGGTTTAGTAACAATTTTCCATGTCTGAACAATGGAAAAACCGAAGTTATGTTATATTGAATTTCTAAAGCTGGTTAACTGTCTTTGACTTTTGATGGCTCTGTTTTGGAAATCCAGAATATAGTGATGAACCTGATGATAATCTGTCATTTGATTCTTTTGTTCAGAGTACTGTTAAAACCTTTTTTTTTTTCAATCTCAGAAGCATCACAATATTGCAAGCTAAATATATCCATAACAGTAACACCAATAAATTACTTTGTTGTCTATCTAGATAGATTACTGTAACACCCTTTTAGCCTGAGTTTCTAAATCCAAACTAAACCAGTTGCAATATGTACAAAATTCGGCTGCCAGGATCTTAACTGGGTCCAGGATATGCAACCATATTACTCCAGTTTTAGAATCCTTGCATAGACTCCTGGTCAGGTTCTGAGTTGATTTTAAAATTATGATGCTCACATATAAAGCATTGCATGGACTGCACCACATTATTTAACAGAACTGTTACATCCTTACACTCCTATTCACAGATTGTGCTCCTCACAATCAAACTTGCTGGTTGTTCCACAAACACGCTCGAGATCTATGTGTGACAGTGCTTTCTATTCCTACGCTCACTTAAGACATATTTTGCATTCCCTTGTTGATGTTTATTTTTTTTATCGTCTTTACTTTTATTAATTGTATTGCTTTTATTGTGTGCAACACTTTTAGAATCTGCTTTTAAAGGTGTTTTATAAAATAAAGTTTATTATTATTGTTATTATTATTATAAAAAATTACTTTTTTGTAGCAAAAGAAAATGAAATATGAGATATAAACAATGATACTAAATGATACTAAATTTAACACTGGTAATAGATAAATAAAAAAGAAAAATGAAGGGAGGGACTTCGTTCTATGAATCAGTTGTTGATTGGATGTTGAGATGTGGGTGTGGCCCACAGGTGTATGCAGATGAGCGTGAGCTTTTAGGGGGCGGAGTTTAAGCTGGAAGAACCGTGACATTTTGATTCAACATTATGAGAGCAAACATTTTTTTTTTAAATAATGAAACATATACAGATGAATTGTTGTCAATAAGATCAATAACGTATTAAGAAAAAATTCTTGCTGACTTCAAAACTGAACAGAATATTCAGATCTGCTCCATGTGGATAAAGTGTGTGCAGAAATCCCTCTTACTCTAAATTCAAATTAATGATGTGTCATTTTGAAACAGATTTTAAGTGATGCATAGTTTTCCCTCATTATCTTTAAGATACTCAAGTCTTAATATGATTAGATTAAGAGCCAAAAGAAGATATTCAAAGTTCGAATCAGGTCCGTAGAAATACATCGGCTTCCCTCAGAGATCACCGGAGGAAACACACACATCATTAACTTCACAACACAAACCATAAACAAATATAGCATTATATAACAGACAGTCCCCTGTTATCCACTATCTGTCTGACTTTACAGTAACAATCGCAACCAAACCAAACCAAACCCAAATGCTGGTAAATGAATAATAATAATAAAATAATAATAATAATTAATTGATTCACTGATTATCTATACAGTTTAATATAAAAGTACATTTGCACTTTGATTCAAAACTCTTAACCTGAACCTTGGTTCAAAAGTTTATCAGACAAACCTTGTATGGTGTCCACCCCTACCCCCCAACCCCCTCAAATTTTTAAAATCACATGAAAAGGACCATAATCATAACTGATGAGAATAATTTATGACTGATTTTGCCCAGCTTGCTTTAGAATCATCATGAGTGTTTAATAATTCAGGCCTTTTAAAATGAGACTGGTCGCTCTTCTAAAGTTTCTTGTTTTCTTCTCATCTCAGAACTCAAGCTGAGGCGGGTTTCCAGTGAAATGATTACTTCATTACTTCAGCCAGTTGCAAAGCAAACCAATGGTGCACAATGCAAAACATATTAAGTAAAACAGCCAACATTTGGGTGAAGCACTAGGTAAAATGACATTATAATACAAAGAGGTCCATCAACCGTGAACATTTTGCTCCTGAAGTTATATGCATAACCAGGTGTCCCGCTGCCACATGTCAGCACATTTGGATGTTATCAGGTCAACACACACATGCAACTTCAAGTAAAAACACTAACGTGTGCCATCTAGAGCAATGCTGACCACAAGCAGTTCATCATTAGATGAGCATATATATAAAATATATATATATCTATATATATATATATATATGTGTGTGTGTGTGTGTGTGTGTGTGTGTGTGTGTGTGTGCACGCGCATGTGTGTGAAATATATATATTAAACATATTTGCAATAAATAAATATAAAATATAAATAAATGATATTATTCCTAATGGGAAAAAAATAAAATGTATAATTTAAATAATTACATATCAGATAAATATAAATGTATATTGGAAACACATAAATATGTTCAGTAATGTGTGCAGTAATTCGTTTATAGAGAGAATAGAAGTTAAGAAATAATAAAAATTATTATTGATGTTGTTATATATATATATATACATACAGTATTTATATATAATGTTATTATTGCTAATAATAAATTAATAAATTATTAGTATTATTAGTATTATTATTTTATGTATATAAATAATACAAATAATATTTGTTATAATTATTTACCTAAATAAATACATAAATTCATATACATAAAATAAGAATAAATACTTTATATACCTCATAGGAACATGCTGCTTAAATCTGAATCAGTTTTCTACAGCCGCAAATTTAATTCAATTCACTCCACTCAGAGAAACCAAAACAAACCACTGAACTTCATTTCATTAATCACAATCCAGCCTTCAAACCTCATTTATCTTTACTTAAAGATGTATATCACACTGAAACTGAATGTGCAAATATCACAAGAACACAATTCATGAAATCTGTTCTTATCAGAGCAATTAAAGCACAATATAGAAACAGAAATAGAGAAATAGAAAAAATACTATCAGCAGTTCACTGAAGTTAAAGGGGAAGAGGAAACTAAATAAATATAGAGAATGTAAAACGAGTACCTCTAGGTTTCTGCTCCTGAGTTGACTGATACATAAATTGTACCAATAACAACACTTTCGCTCACAATCTACAATAAATATACCCGGAGAGTATCTATCTGCTGGATTACATGTGTGTGTGTGTGTGTGTGTGTTAGAGAGTGTGTGTGCGTGCGTGTGTGTGTGTGTGAGTGGGAGAGTGTGTGTGTGTGTGTCTGCTGGATTACGTGCGTGTGTGGTGGTCAGTCTCCGCTGATACTATCAATCTTACTCACAAAACAAATCATACCAATATCCCCTTACTCATACACTAAAAGAAAATCACCACCGATCAACTTTACTCTCAAAGCAAATCAGACCAATCTCACTTTATTCAGATACTAGAGACAACAGCCAGATATCTCTCCTGCTGTCCATCTGTCCATCAGTCCTCCTGTTTTCTCACGCGTCTGTGTATTTAAGTGCTTATATGTGATTAGTAATGCATACACGTGTGTTTTAATCTAAACAAAAACACTAAGACTTTGAAACTCTTGGGTCTTTCTAGCATGCAGACGAGGATCATGGATATTGATGAGGAGCATCTGCCCATGATCTAGTCGATAGCAATGAAAGCTTCAAATTGAAATATTATGTGCTACATTTTTTGTATGTGTGAAACCAGTGTTATTTTAGTATTATTTATATACTATTATAGTATCTATTGCTATTTGCTATTTAGAATTAGCCTTTGTATTTTCAGTTTTTATTTCGGTTTGTGTTTTAATTATTTTGTCAAGTTCATTGTCAGTTTTCTTTAGTGTTTTTTTTTTTTCTATTTAGCTTTAAATTTGTTGCAATACACTATTCCATGTATGTGAGTCCACTAACTAGCCTCATTTATGAATATAAAAACATAAAATTTTTTTTTTATTCAATACACTAGTCCACTAACTAGTATTTATGAGTATAAAAACTAATTTCATTTGTAAGTCCTACCTGCGCAGCCATAAAACTCCATCTTCGTCTAATCCTGTAAATGCTTTGTTAATTTCACCAATGTTTTGCCAAACATTAAAAAAAAACCTTACCATTCATATGAGTGTTATGAAGCTCTGTAATATTATACATGGCCTTTCAGTCTTGTTTTGAAATGCTTTGTTAATTTCACCAATGTTTTGCCAAACCTTTAAAGCTTCTTCAGCGCGAGCAGGTTTGATGATGCATAATGTGATGCTGAAAACTGATTGGCTTGCTTGAATTACATTTCATTGTGATTGGTTATTGGCTATAAGCTTTATAAGAAAAAGTGTGTCCCCAACTAAGCAAGCCAAAGGCGACAGTGGCAAGGAACCAAAACTCGGACGGTGACAGAAATGAAAAAAAAAAAAAAAAAAAAAAAAAGCCTTGGGAGAAACCAGGCTCAGTCGGGAGGCCAGTTCTCCTCTGGCCATCTATTTATTATTCAGAAAATGGTCACTTTTAATAATGAATGTGACTTTTCTCAAAGGAAGGAACTATTAGTCTTTTTGAGGCAATCTGTCATTCACAGATGTCTTATTACTCCAGGCCTGAAATCACTTCAGACTGTTAAAACTCATCAACCTTCTGGCTGAAGCTATTTTTACACATTTTCTTTATTAAGTGATGACAAAAGCTGCAGAGCTGCTTGAGGCTGATGGGAGCAGATGCCTCACACGGACACACAATGAGTGTCGAAACACAGCGAAGAGAGAAAAACTCCCACCTTGCACCCAAAGCATTGTCAAAAGCAGAGTACGTCGTTTGAACAGAAAATTCAGACTTTTGACACACTTTATTGGTTAACCTAATGGCTTAAGCACTAGAGGGCTGTAACTCCTTGCAACTAATGCATGCTGGATAAATAATAGGCAAGCAATGGAGAGTTCACAGTCCTATATCATAATCATACAGTACGACACATTCTGCATTATCTAACAGGGTTCTCATCAGCTCTGGCCCTCGAGGTCCACTTTCCTGCACTGTTTAGCTCCAGTCTTGATCAAACTCTACAAAACTTCTAGCAGAGATTGTCTTACTATTGGGAGATGAGAGAGTCTGTATTACTTACTATTGGAGAAAGCGTTATGCTCAACTTGGATCATGTGTGCCTTGACGTCATTGAGGTTTGCGACACTCAGTCGCCGTTTACGGATACCATAGGAATAAATGAGAAGTGCCATAAACTGAATCCCACCTGTCGCAAAAAGTCATCGACTTCTCTTATAAGGCAGCTTTTTTTAATTATTTTAATTTTTTTTATGTGGAAACTCCAAAAATAGTTCAATCCATAAGCATTGTTTAGTGTAAAGTATGTTGGAGATAGGCTGTCGATTCATTAAATGATAAGCTGTTTCCTCTAAAAAGCTATATATATACAGTGTGTATACTGTATATATGTATAGTCAGCTGGCCCAGATTATGGGCATGGCATGGAGCGAGACTGCTGAGGTCATCATGATGTATGTTGGGTCAGTTAATAACCTCTTGTGCCAGCTGTCGGTCTTCTGCCTGATATAACCGATTCACACAATAAAGGATTCACATTCACATTTTTCATCCACTACACACATTACAACTTCATTTAGCAAGTGACCTCACTTAGAAACAGGTTTTAATTACTTATTTTCTGCTTTTTGATTATTGGTTACTGTAGTTTTAAATATGTAATAAGTTTTAAAAGTCTCCAGCATGAGCTAAAGTTTTGTTTGAAATACTTGTAATGCACACTGTATGCAAACGAATATATGAATCAAACTGAAGTTGTAATAAGGTCTAGAAATGCAGACAATTGTTTTGATGAGAAAATAAATATTGTATGATCTTACAGAAAGAATAGACCACAGTGATGAATATAATCAAATTCTGTGGCTCATAAATGACACAAATCAAAAACTACAGCTTCTTCAAGAAAAGTGATCACATCTCACAGATCTATAGACAGACAGAGAAACACGAGGAAGGAATTAGAGAACATGTTATGCTGTGATAATATATACAACAGCTCATTCAACATGAAATCAGCCTTAGTAATGAGATGCTTTATTACAGACCTGAAGGTAAAGATGCTCTTGCTCCAGATTACTGTATCTCAGGTATGTTTATATGCACTCATTTTCATAAATCAGAATGAATCCAATCCGATTTCAGATTCTGAAAGGTGTGTTTATTTTAATCCTAATTTGCCTTTTTTTTTTTTTTTTAACTAATTATGTTTTCTGCCATTTCTTAAACCAAATGCTCACACAAAGCTTTATATATTTTGTACAATCTTTATACACAAGTCTTTGCTGAAAGCATTATCCAGTATGTTTATTAAGCTCTTCTCCTGTTTGGCTGGTGATTTCAGGTTTCCCGCTGGGGGACAGTAAAAACCTCTTAATAAACCACAAAACCTACAAACCTAGATCTTTTCCCTCATGGTCCAGGTGTAGGACAAAGGGAGAGTCTATTTTATAACCCTAAAATCACAGATGTTTCACTACCCAACAAAAATGAATATTTTTAAGATCACACAGAACAACTCAAAGAAATGTTTGTGTTTTATTGCCAAAAGCCAGAATTTTGCGGTTTACGTTGCGGCATGTCAAGAAGTCAAAACTGGAAAAAAAACATGCATGATGTAATGCATTTTCTCCTTTATTAATTTTGATTTCTTTTGACCCTCAGTCCTCAGATTCATTAAATCAGTGCAGTGCCCTAAATTTATAGAAAATGTAATAACAACATAATTGGAGGTGGTAAGAAGTTCAGAAGGAGTTCATTACAGAAAAATCTGTAAATCAGAAATTAGATATTTGGGCCAAGTTTGCTTCAGCTAAGAGGTCAAGATTAGTATCCACTGATGGTAGACGCTGTAACTACTGGCTGTAAAAGCATTTTAATCCATTGCCCAATATTTAAAATCAGCTGTGTATTTTGATGATATTTCATCCAAGCATCCTGTGCAAATCCAAGCAACTTTATATTTTCAGCTCAGCCTTTCCTTCACACACGTGCAGTTCATAACAAAGCCAGCAGACGGCGCAAGAACACTGTTGGCACATTATATTTCTGGCTCTCCATGTAGAACAGGTTACTGAAAAGGATTTAAGGTGAGACAGAAAAACCTGTGAATAATGTATTGCTACAACATGCAGCTGAATCGATCATTTGTTTTTAAATCAGAAATAAGTTGTCCTGAGTGATGTTAAACATCATGTGTGTGTGTGTGTGTGTGTGTGTTGTACGTATAAGCGGGACATCCATACAGTGCACTGTATATCTGTTTACAGTCAATTGAAAAAGCCAGTATAATCAATGCTGTGTGGGGTTAAAGGTGTGTGTAAGTATCATGAGCTTGTCGCTCTTCCATTGATTGATGTGATCTGTAAAATCGTGTGTGAGGTAGTTAAGCTTCTTTTAATTGTCACAAATTATTCATGTGTCCAAAGAAATCAATAAGTCAGTGACTGTATACATCACCTCATGGCACATGCCGCAGTTGTTGTTGATGTTTTGTCTCATAATGATTTAATTCTGTTGGATTTTACAATCCACTTCCTCTTGTGCCATCTCATCATGTCAGTCAATATACACTTGTACCAACCCTCAGAGGCGACTCAGACGGTTTCTGAGCATCCGCACCGCGAGGCGTGATAGCGGTTAGCTCAGTTTCAGGATGTTTTAGTTTGTTTGGAGAGCCTCGGGTAGAGCAAGCGTGGCTTGCTTGGCTAGATTGAAATGACAGCCATTGTCTGTGGCCTACATGGTTTGTGAATCTCTCGGGGGGAGACAGACACACACACATTCACTCACACACACACAAGCACTCATTCACTATGCTCAACACACTTCGACATATTTCCTCACTTTGTGACGCTTGCTCTTTATTCCCATTTTTCGTAGTGTGACATCAAAAAGCTCATTTATTATAGACAGTGCGGGCTCACACACCACCAGCACAAACGGTTTAAAGTTAGAAATGATCAGCTGTTTGGACTCTCATTCTGACGGCACCCATTAACTACAAAGCATCAAACAACGACAACATGCTGAGCTGGGGAGTTTTGGGTGTGGGTTAGTATTAGTGACAACCTATTTAAAAACAAACACAACAAAACAATACAACCTAGTTATTAACTAACATTACCAAACAACAAACAGAAACATCATATTCATCTTAAAGTAGGTTAATGAAAATGCAGTCGTTCATTGTTCAAATCAGTTCGATTTTTCATGTTGAAACATCAGAAATCACATTTTTTTTTATAATGCATTAATAAATGTTGAAATTAACATTAAGATTAATAAATGCTGTAGAAGTATTGCTCATTCTGCATGTTAACTAAAGTAGTTAACTAACGTTAACTAATGAACCTTTGGTAAGTTGGTATGAGATAGTCATAATTATGAGATAAGAAAGAGAAATTTATGAGATAAAAACATGACATGAAAGGGTTTTTTAGTCATGACTGACAAATTCTGAATTACTTTTTTATCTCATATGACTGTCATAATTTTAACTGTTTATCTTATAATTATGATTGTCATTATTTTGACTTTTTATGTCATAATTTCAACTTATTCCATAATTATGACTTGTGAATTTTGATTAAGTCAAGACTATCTCATAATTTTATTTATTTTTTATTTTTGTAAATTTTGACTTTTTCTTATTATGATTTACTGTCATAATTTTGACTTTGTATTTCATAATTATGACTGCCATAATTTTGACTAAATCACGACTTTATCTCATAATTGTAATTTTTTTGTCCATTTGGACTTTTTCTTATATTTATTACTGTCATAATTTCAACATTTTATCTCATGATTATGGTTTGTCAATGCATTTTATGTGGTGAAAAAGGGGTTCCATACTAACTTATCACAATGTTTCAGCATTGAATGATTTAATGAATAATGAATGGCTTTAGGTTTCTGAAATGTACGTGTGAATCCTCATCCATCTGATTCTGTTGAGAACCACTTAGACATCATCAGACCTTCCATATTAAAACTTAATCATAAATAATGTCACTGCATGTCCAAGTATTTGACTTTTTATAAATTTGTACAGAGCCTGTATGTGAATGTAGTGGTTTAATACGGTTGAATAATGTATCATACCATGAAAGGACAGTTATAAACACCATGAGTTGATGGGTCATGATCCCTTCTTCTTCCATTTTTTGGTTCTTATCTTAATTTATTCAAAGATGATTTAAAACAAAATTCATACATGAAACTATTCAATAATGAACATGCTTTAATTGCCTAATTAAAATTCACTTTGTTTGTTTTGGAGGACATAAAAAAAAAAAGTCAGTTGTCCCATGAAAAGAAAAAAGAAAGAGGAATATATATATATATATATATATATATATATATATATATATATATATATATATATATATATACATATCATAGAAAGGTCCCGTATGACTCTATGTCAAGGTCAGTAAGTCTCATAAAATATTAGATCATTTGAGCTTTTTATGACAAGGCAAGGTTAGCTGGTTTGGCTGAACAGTACAATGTCTTATGATCTTAATATTTATGAATTAATAATTCATAATATCTGTAAATATATATATATATATATATATATATATATATATATATATATAAATATATTTTTTTTTTTTAAAAATCACAGAGGAGTACATTTAAAACTATTTTGAATGTAAACATCAAATTTTGCTGTTCGAGATGTTATGCTATTGGTAAGTGTTAGGAAAGAGATGCTTGCATTGGGTTTGCCATTGTGATGCAATCTTGCGTTGCAGCAATATAACATCACATCATCCTCTAAAAATAAACGAGGGTGAATAAAAATAAATAAATAAATAATAATAATAATAATAATGATACATTTTGATGGAACTGGGCAGGACTCCACTGCAGTTCTCTCATTCTGACATATGTTCTGACTCTGTGTCAGATTTATCTGTCCCTCCCTCTACAATCCTCCCACATTCCCCCTCACTACATCCTTAGTTTTTTTGACTCACATGTCTTGGGCAGGCTGCTTTTGATGCGGAAAAAGTCTCCCTGGAGGCAGTTGCTAAGCAACTGGCTACTGTTGGATTATGGGTTAAGTCAGAAGCAAGAAAACACAAGCATGGGAGACTGTGTGCATGTGTGTGAATGTGTATAAGGCTGAGTCAGGCCATCAGAAGTTGTCTCTGAGATCACATATACCCCGATATGCCCTGTAACTGAAGTTAATTTGGGGAAAGAAGCCCGCAAAAAATCTCCCTCCTTTTCCCTTTGATCTCCTGACAACATCTCGATAATGTGACCTTCTCAAGTGAGTTGTGCTCTCACCTTTGCTCTTAAAAGTTTTATTATTTTCTATTGTTTTTATAAAATATAAAAAATATTTTATATTAATATTCATAATGACACACACACATACATACATACATACATACATACATATATATGTATATATATATATATATATATATATATATACACACTGAAATACAACCAAAAACATGCATATATATATATATATATATATATAATGTTGTTAATTTCTAGGTTCTGTGTGCGTGAGTGAGTTTTTAGCCACTGATGAATGAACTCAGTCTGTTACTGCCTTTCTGTCTGGGAGCTTCCATGTGGACCGAGAGGAGGAGGAGAGAGGGAGGAAACAGAGGATGCAGACAGCAACACAGAGGAGACACAGAGCGCAGGAGGAGGGAAAGTAACTGATGGAGAGAAAGTGAGAGAGAGAGAGAGAGAGAGAGAGAGAGAGATGGAGTGAGCAGCTCTGAACAACACTGAGAGCTCGGGAGGGAAGATGCCAGACAAAATATGAAGAAAGACCTGAGTCTATTAAAAATGGCAAGAAAATCCGAACATAGATTCTGAAACGGGAGACGTTGAAGGTAAATTCAGGATGTCTGGGGATTTTTAAAGTCGTCTAGTCTTCCGGACGTTAATCGTAGATGCTGTGATTCCCTTGGACGTTTGTCAGATGGGATTTCCTGCTCTCTTCTGGAACTATCTGCATGGTTTCTTGCCCTCCGACCTTTAAAGTTCTTCTGTTTTCCCTGTTACCCGATCTTCAAGTCATCATTTCCAGTTGAAAGAGGACCAGTCTTCCATTCTTGGTTAGTACAGAGGACATCTTTATAACTCCTTGATTAATTTTGGCTTGGAACAGAACAGACTTGGATGTGCACAATCAAGACAAGCCTGTGCAACACCATGCAGAGCGTCGTCACCGGACGAGGACAGCGGGACTGTCAAACTCACTTGGTTCTGTTGCAGTGAAAGATTCATGAACCTAAGTGTGCTTCTTGTTCTCTCTCTGTTCATAGCAAAAACAACACCACCGTCAAGCAGCTTCATCACTCAGCACAGATAACAAGCCTGTACTAACTGGATTCTCGAGGTTCCAGAAACAATCTGAGCTCGGGATAAACAAGCCTGTGACAGAACTGGACCAGGCCAACAAAAGGGTGCAGGGGGAGTGGACCGGGACCCAGGCCGCGTGGGGCTTCCAGCGGTTCTTTCAGGTCCTGCAGGGATGGATGCAACGGCAGAATAGAAAACAGGACGGGACGTTTCTGCTGTCCCACTGGTACAATGCGTGGTGAGTAATGAGATTCATCTCCACATGTTCTTAAAGAGATAGTCCACTCAAGAATTACAATCATTTACTCAACCTAAAGCTTTCTTTCTTCTGTTCAACAGAAGTTTTCAGTCTATACATTGGAAGTCAATGGGGTCCAGTTTGTTTTCACTGTATAGGTACAAACTGTTCTTTTAAATAGGTGTGTTCTATGTAAGACAGAATGAAAAGACTTTTGGGTGAACTATCCCTTTAATGAATAATATTACTTTCTTCCTCTGATAACTAAAGCCCTGTGGGATCAAAGTTTGTAGGGTCAGGGGTTGTGCAGTGGTCACTCAGCTTCAGCGATTGATTAAGTATTGCAAGAAATGCAAATGATCATTTTGATCGTTATATCCATTTCCAGAGAATCTGACTCTTATGATGGGATCTTGTGTAATCTGCACTCAAAATATTATAAATATCTATGCCTAAATTTAAGATTTATGTTTATGAATTGCGTATAGAATTTTCATCCATTTGGATCACACAGTTTTAACATAAACTAATAACTTAATATGATGCATATTTGTCAGTCATACATAAATGAATATGTAAGAAGCAAGCAAATGCATTTATTCATATCGTACATAATAATACAAAAAAAATAATAAGTTTTCCAAATGCATTTATTCAAATCGTACATAATAGTACATAAATCTTAAATATTTTTCGAGTGTATAGGATTAAAAATACATGTTGCATCACTTGCTATTCTACTTCTGAATGTGCTTGCATTGACGGATATTATGTTTTTATTTTTATTTATTTATTTATTTATTTTTTGACGCCTCATGTTTGTGGATCCAGGACAGAAGTTAACCAGCACACTGGTTATTCATTTTTAGCATTTTATCCAAAACTGTAATATGGATTGTGAATGTGTGTTTGTGGATGTTCTACCTATCTAAATATCAGTTCTGTAATATTGTGGCCTAAAAATGTTTCTAACTCGGATTTTACTGAGCAAATGAGCAGAACACCCATCAACAGATTTATGATATCTTTATGTGAGTCCCTCTAGGGGTTTGTTTCTCAAACATACTGCACTCTGTCAGCCCTAATGGCCTTGAGTGATCGTGTTAAGTTATTGATGCCTGTAAACAGTCCTCTGGGTATTAGAAAAGCAGCCTTCTTTACACACGTTCCTTCATGCAAACATGTGGATGATCAGACACTGGTCTCAGAAAACTGAGGGTTTAAATACCCAGGGGATGATTATCAGACCAGAAGCATGTGATTGGGACTAATTAGAAACCAAGGAGACTAAATGGGGCAAAACAGGACAGAACACAGAAACTCTAACCCTGACCCTGACAGAAAAAAAAGCTTTTAAAATAATTCGGGCTTTTTCCAATTTCTTTATTTTTGATGGTGCAAGAAGTAAATTGTCAACCCAAGCACACTAGAGAAACTGGCAACATTTCAAAATATTATGTTGCTTTTTTGGATGATTTGCTACACTTTCTACACTGAAATTTCTATGTGAATCTGGCAACATTTTATTAAGCGGTTTGTTGTACAGTATTGTGGCAATTTGTCAATGAAATGTCCAGTGAGTGGTGCTAAAAGGTCAATTCTCTATTTCATTTATAAATAACACATTTGAAAAACACTAAATCCAACCCTAAACCTAAACGATTGCATCACCAGTCAGAGCCAAAAGTTTTTCAACAGCTCTCTGATGGAGGAGTTTACATTTATGTGTTTGAGTATTCATAGGTTCTATTGCTATTCAAACTAGAGTATATTTACAAATGGTTATGGCAATGTATATTGCATTCCCATATTCTATTACATGAATAGGCAAAACAAAGTAAAAGTTGCAAGAAGCTCAGGAGTGTTTACTATGTGACTGCACGTTACAGAAATTGCATGAGATGAGACTGCTACAATTAAATTTTTAAGACCATGGGTTATGAACTCATATGCACAGAGTTAACTTGCTGTCCATGTTGCAAGTCCCATAGGAGCATCTTCTTACCATTTTTCAAGTTCAAGTCCACCAGCGTTAATCTACTAACTCTACTGTCTGGTTTGTTTGTCGGACAAAATGGCAGATAGCAAGGGGGGCACATAATATTTGCATTATGATTGGTCAGACCGCCTGACAATAAAACTGTTGGCGAAGGGTGAATTTAGCCTGTAAAACCCTGACATCCATCTACTGTAGTGATGATTACAAAGTTTCCAAACATTTGTGTACAGACCATGTGAACAGCGGTAGTCATGTCACAAAGTAGACATGATGACTCATGTGTAAAAAGAGAAGCAATATTATCCAGTCAGTTTTAAAGATGTGTTTATTGTTACTTTTCTGGATCATGACATCATAGCAAAATAACACAACACATTTCACAATGACAAGTTTCTTTTGGTTTAAAGATTTTTTTTTTTTTTTTTTTTTTTACACTTTGTTAAATTTTATATCATAATGATATTAGAGGGATGTCACTTTGATGTGCCTATTTATGACTTGAAGGTTGTGTAAATAGTGATGCATTTTCTTTTTTGGGTCCCGATCTTGGAACTGATGCTCCCGCATAACTGGCACTGTTAGTGTTTTCTGCTGGTGAGACTGAGGGTGGTGGGCGTTGTTTAACATGGTCATATCTAAAACAAAAACACAAGTATCTTTAAACTGACAGTGCCATCCACTGTTAAACCATATATTAGGATTGATTATCACTGATCTCTACAGGCAAATGCTTGAAAAAAATCAAGAAAAAAAAAAAGAAAAAAAAAAATCTGGTGGCTGCTGTAAATAAAACTTGCTGCTATTAACAATACAAACTTACAAAAAATAAATAAATGAATGCAAAGTTTGCATTGATAATAGACTCATGTTTAAATCATGGCAACCACCAGAACAATGGAATGTGCTTTGCTTTTAATTGTAAAACTCACCTGCACTTGTCTCCATAGGTACATTGTCCTTACTGGTAGAATGTACAGATCATGTTAGACTTGCTGTTTTTGAGATCATGAGAGAACTCACAGTCACTCTCCTTCTTACAAGTGCCATGGATGAAATATCTATAGAAAGACAGAAAAGTCCATAAAACCACATGATCTTGACATGACATTCCTATGATCAGAGCACACTTCATGGACAACCCACAGAAAAGACTGACAGATCATTTGAATAAAAACAAAGCTTTCCAAATAGCTCTTTATATGAAGAATAATAACATGTGTAAATCTCTGAGATCTTCTACTGTCTCTGCATTTTCTTCCATGTCAAAATCATCAAAATCAATCAAACTATTTTCCAAATTTAACATAGTGATACATTAAAAAAATGTCTACAGGAGAAAGTTTGGTGGTGAACTTACTTGCAGGTTATTTCTTTCTTCGACATGTTTTTGATATTGATGTTTTTTGATATGATAATATCCTTGACACAATCACAGCAACTCTGCTTTAATAGCTTAACTGCTGCATTTTATATATGCAAGTTCTACTCACAGAACTGGTCATGCCGGTCATGCTGGTTAGAAGTGCTACCTGATTTGCTGTGAGAGTGGTGTGTGCTTAAATATGTGTCTTACGGTATTTCTCATTGTTTCACTCCACTGCCTACCTCAACACGTTCCTTGGTACCTCAGCGGTGGAATGATCTTCCAAACTCCATATGAGAGGACTGAATGAAAAAAGCTATTTGCTCTGGAACAAATAATAGACTAATGAGACCAAAGACTGGTCGTTAGATTTACCCAAAATGAATTGTATCTCATATTTAACCACTACATCAGACCCAGTTTATGAAATTCCAGAAGATCTGGCCGAGGTGAGACTGTTCTCAGCGGGTTCATGAGCACTGAATATGATCTGCGGTGATGTCACAATTATGGTATACAGAGCTGCCCCCGAGTATGACTCTACAAGTGTAACACAGCCAATGAGTTGTTGAAAGTAAAAATAATGTCCTTGTTTCAGTCTAAAGCCCTGCATTTCAGCCCGAGCCCGACGGGCCCCGACTTATTTATGCCCCTAGGGCCGGGCTTCGGGCCAATTTTCACGTTATAGCTCACATGCGGGCCGGGCCTCGGGCCTTTTTTGGGTTATCCTTCTATTTATATTTTTAGACATAAAATAAAAAAATGAGAAGTTGACGTCGACGATAGAAAAACAAACATAGAAAGACATTTCATAACCTCATAACATTCATAATCTGATAATTCAACCCGTTATAACTAAACGGACGTACTGACATGACAGTCTCACACACGCACGCGCGCACGCACGCTTTTCCGTCAGCGCGACCCACGATTATACTTCACTTATATCCACTTATTGTAGTAGTAGCTATTATAGGCCTCTAAAGTAATGTAAATGTAAACAGCACGAGACCCTGCTACCGCAACTGTCAAGACTGGCTCGCTCTGTGTTTAGTGTCCCGTCAGCAGCAGCAGCGAACGTGTCTTCAGCGCAGCGGGAAGAGTGATAGAAGAGAGGAGGACTGGGTTAAAACCTTCCACTCTGGATTCTTTTTCTCCACGATGCTCTGTAAGAGACTGTTCTAACTTTTCATTTGACTGGACTTTATTTTCGTTTAACTGTTGGAAACTAATGGAAAAAAGAATGGACATATTCTGTGGTGCATTTTTGAGGTAAGATAACCTGCAAGTTTGTTTTTAATTAATTTAATTTGTTTAGATTGTAGGCTATTTGTCATTTCGTTTGCGAGCACTGTTGCGAGCCTGCCTCAGTATTTCAATTTTTTTATTTTATTTTACTCACTGTGGTTTAATAAATAAACATTTATTAAACTGTCTGTGTGATTTGCTTGAAGTGTTTTATATATGGATTTTATTGTAGCCAAGTAAAGTATTAGCGTTAATTTGAGAGGTTTAATTGATTAAATATGTTTTAGGCTATACTCGCTGTCGGCTCGGCTGTTTAACGTTAATCGTCATTTAAAAAAAATGCTCCAAACATTTTTCTAAATCAACTTGATAAAGAAATGAAAAGAAACATAACACAAAACTGACCCATTTTTTAATTGTTGCAAATAGGGCAGGCTTCCGCTGTGTAATAAAATAAATAAATAAATAAATAAAAACACGGGCTCGTGTCGGGCTGATAATTCTGATGAGCTGTCGGACACGGGTCGGGCTAGGGCCTGAGCGTCTCGGGCCAGGGCCGGGCTCGGGCCTAGATCTGAGGCCCATGCAGGGCTCTATTTCAGTCCCTTTCAATATAAAAGTCAATAACACTTTATAATACTGTTCCATCATTAATGAATAACAACACAGAAACAAACGAGTAATGCAATATTAGCACTCTAGTAACTACTATTAACTAACAAGAAACTCTGATTAATGAATTAGTAAGTAACAATAATAATAATACATTTTATTTATAAAGTGCCTTTCAAAAACCCAAATAAAGTTGATAGATGACATGAACACAAATACAAATATACAGTAACATGATCAAACAAATAAGCAGACAGAGATCTTATAGTGTATAAGATAAGCAAAAGCAAGCATGGAACTAAAAAATGAGACAGACAATAAATTAACAAGAAATATTGTAAATGAGTGAGTTTTAAGATCAGTTTTAAAGGTCTGGAATGAAGAGACAGCACAGAGGTTTTGAGGAAGTTTGTTCCAGAGCTTAGGAGCTGAAATGCAGAAAGACCTAACACCCACACCAGATAGTCTGAACTTAAGTACTGCAAGCAAATTCACAGAACTTGATCTCAGAGTATGAGCAGGGACATAGGGCTGAATTAATTCAGAAAGGTAAGAAGGTGCAGAACCATGACAATTTTTGAAAACTAGGATGAGTATCTTAAACTGAATACAACAGATAACAGGGAGCCAATATAATTGCTGTAAGACGGGAGTGATGTGGGCTGATTTTTTGGTAAATGTAAGGCCACGAGCAGCTGAATTTTAAATTGAAACAAATTTTAGTTGCCAATGATTAAGGGCTTTGTTGGGTAGGCCATATAACAAGGAGATACAATAGTCCAGGCGTGAAGTTATAAAAGCATGAATAACAGTTTCAGCATCTTTGAAATTTAGTGATGGTCGTATACGGGCAATGTTGTGAAGATGGATAAAACAGGACTTGGCAAGCTGGATGACATAGGGTTCAAAGCATAGTGTGGACTCAAAAAGTACACCGAGATTATGTACAGCGGGGGAGGGATGAATTATATCTCTGTCGATGTTAATAGAATCGAGATGAGAAAAAGGATTTTGAGCCAACTAACAGAATTTCAGTATTTAACTGTAAGAAATTTTGAGCCATCCGTACTTTATGATCATGTAGGCATGATGTTAACAAAAAAGGAGGAATTGGGCTGTGCAGCAAAATAGATTTGTATATCAAGTAAAATGTAAGTGTGGAAATGAAGACTATGGCACTGGATGATCTGACCCAGAGAAAGCATGTAGATTAAAAACAGAAGCGGACCAAGAACAGATCCTTGAGGCACTCCATGGGAAAAAGTGACAGAGTGAGATTTGAGTTTATCAATGCTAATAAACTGTTGCCTGTCTGAGAGATCTGAACTTAGCTACTGCAGGAGAGTTCCTCCGACCACCTTTTCTAGGACCTTAGACAAAAAGGGAAAGTTGGAGATTGGTCTAAAATTACCCAGGACTGTTTCGTCAAGGCCAAATTTTTTGAGTACCGGGGTGATCATGGCTACTTTCAGTCCAGTAAGTACATAAGCAGTCATAAGGGATCTATTTATTATGTGAATGATAGGTATAATGAGACAAGATAGAAAGTTTTTGAGCAGGTGTGTTAGTATTGGATCTAGCTGACAGGAAGAGGAGTTAGAGTTCATAATTAGCTGTTCAACCACAGATGTACTGGTGAGTGTACAGTTAGAGAGTGAATAGGGTATCTGAGAGGCATAGGGTTGTGAAGGAACAAAGGATGAAACAGATTGATAGATATTGTCAATTTTGTATAAAAAAATATTCACAGAGGTCAGAAGAACCATTAGGAAAGCAAGATGGTGGTTTAATAAGTTTGTTGATATTTGGGTTTACACTTTGCTTTGTTAATAATAGTGGACAGGTAAGTAGAGCAGGCAGTGTTAAGTGCTTTTTTATATTGTAACATGAACTCTGAGTAAAAGGTACCATGAACAAGAAGACCATTCTTATTACACAGTCGCTCAAGACGCCTGCCCTTAGCTTTCATTAATCTGTAAACCAAAGGGACCAATAAGCTTATGGGACAGTTCTGGTCTTTAATGGGGCCAGATCCTCCAAGACATTATATGTAGCTTCATTAGCACAGAAATTTTCAGTACTTATGTCAGACAGATTATCAGAGAGAGACAAAGCAGGCAGCAATAGCAGCACAGAAATTTTCAGTACTTATGTTTTTTCATGTTTCGGTAGGATATTGTAGATTTAATTTTAGGTTTTACCAGGGGGAAACTTAAGTCAGATATGTCAAGTAATAATGTTATTTAGTATAATAAAGTATAGTAAAGAATAAAATAAGTAATAGTGATTAGTCGAACGTGGTAGTTGCCTATTAGCTAAGCAGTAACTACTACTTTTCATACGTCCCAGAGATCTGCTAAGAACTACTGTATGTGGTTTCATAATTAATATGCATAATGAATAATGTATAATCATTTCTAAAGTTAAGGTCATGGTAACCCACTAGTAATGACAGGAGTCATTGCAAACTTTTGAGGGTTTTGTAAGGTTCTTGATAGTAATTCCTTCCGATGGATTTGGTAACACTGGAGTCACCTGAGTGAAGTCATTTTCACTTTAGAATATTGATCCAAATTAGTAACTGCTTTAGAAGGATGTAGTCAACACTTGAGTCATTACTAGTGGGTTACCATGATCTTCACTTAAGAATACTGATCCAAATAATTAGTACTTACTCCTGAAAGATGTAGTAACACTTGAGTCATTACTATCCAAAACCTTCATATACAGTACCTCAAAAGCTAACAATGGCTTCAGTCAATATTAGAGAGTTATCATGTTATTTACTTTAGAGTACTGATCCAAATAATTAGTAATCCCTTCGGAAGGATTTGGCAACACTTGAGTCATTACTAATGGGTAACCATGATCTTCACTTTAGAATTAAAATCACCCAATTACCCAATCTTGCTTTTCTGGTGACTCGTGTTTTACAGGACTCATACCAAAGCAGTCCATATCATAGTGCTGGTTGGGTGCGCTACCGAGCAAGTTTACTTTAACAGAAAAAAAACAAACATATGGAGCTGCTTATGTGATGTAAAGGTTAAAGGGAATTAGCTTACTCATGCTATGATAAAAATATTCTGAGGTTAGAAAGAAGATGGAATGTGGTCATAAAAACTACATTCTGAATATTTTTATGCAAACTATGTTAACTATACAAGGGGACCTCAGGAAAAAAAAATAAAAAATATATATATATATAAATTTGTAGAAGGAGTGAATCCAAATGCTCAAGTCTGTATTCACTGTACCATAGCAGCATGAATCATCATCTGTGTGTGTGGGTGTAAGGCTGAGATACAGCGTCGCGCACAAGAGAGAGAGAGAGAGAGAGAGAGAGAGTGAGAGAGACAAAATGTGTTTGTGAAGCATATGACTGAGTGGTTTGCAAATTGTGGACCCATTAGTGAACGTGTTCATGACACTCACATTAGCACGTGCTTTCAGTTGCCTTCTGAGAAATACGAGAGCCCCTTCTCTGGCTAAAAGGCAGACGAGGTTTATAAACCGAGGCCTGGTGTCAATCAGAGTGTGTTTTCTGCAGAGAACACTCTCGTTGTGAAATTCTCTTACTTTCTGGGTCTTCAGCATGGACTCAGTTCAGTGACCCACAGCAATCTCATTATTTCCTCTGTTATGCAATCAGCCAAAACTCAGCGTTTGTCATTCCCATGCAGTGGGTGGATTTCAGATCACATCCATGTCTGTCTCTCGGTGTACTGACATCTCTTTTCTTTCTTTACTTCCTCATAATGGTTCTCCATCATTCCTCTCAGTGCACTCCCAAATCTCCCTTTTTTCTCTTTTTTTCCCCTCTAAAATGAATCCAATTACCTAAAAAAAAGATTTTTCCTAGAAGCACTGATACAGAATATTTTCCTTCTCAACTAGACTACATACACACAGTAAAGCATGTAAAACACAGTATTTTGAGGTAATTTTGCCTCACTAATAATTTCATGCAATTTGCATTTTTACATTTGCAGAAAAAGTTATCATGCAACAGTTTGAAGTTCATACAGTACAAACAAAATGACTCGCACCCTAACACCATATCACGATCTGATAAGATTCAAGTAAACACCAACTGAATTCATAAGCATTACACTATTTTTAACATGATGGAAAATACATAATTGAGTGACTGATACAATTTTTGTCTTGGAATACTGTACATATGAAATACACTTGTTTGTTCGCAGTGAGTTAACAGTTTCACATACTGTAGGCCTACATGTTTCCTTTGAATTATTTTTTATCCACTTTCACAAATAATACACCCACAAATTTAACGCAAAATATACACAAACTCCAATCATTAAATGCATTAAATATAGCACATAACCATTACCTGAGATTATCATTGCCATAGTTTGTTTGTCCAGCTGCGGTGTCACAGAAAGAGAAACCATTTCTAAAACAGAATTAAGACGATTTTTAATAGTCCTTTGCGATTGTTGCTTGTCACACTATACAAACATGATCCCCATGTCACACTGTAGGATCTCAGTTGTCATAATGTCAGACGTGAAAAAAACAGTTGTACACAAGAAGACTTGTCCAGAGTTTTACGTCGTCAATGCGTGACCTGAGTTCTCTCGCTAAAATGGTAGTTAGAAAAAAACTAAAAGCCATTCTAAGAAAAGTCTATAAAAAAGGCCCAATGTACTTCTATAAAAAAGGCCCAATGTACTGTTTTTCTTCCGCATTGATTTTTTTTACAGGTATTTAACCTGTTTTCAATTATGCATTGCATTGTGTATTGTGTTAGGGTTAAAGGAAATGTCTGTAAATTGAATGGAAAATATACTGGAAATTTTCTGTCAGGACATTATTTGTTTTAATTCATGCTCATGTTTCGAAGTAAGCTTATGCAGGCTGCATTTTGTCACATCATTTTTATTTATTATTACTCAGAAACAATATTTTCACTAGTCACTAAGTTATTTAATTTCTTTATTATTATTATTATTATTATTATTATTATTATTATTATTATCATCATTATTATTTGTTTACAAGGCAACCAGGAGTAAGTGATACATTTTCTGTTGCTCTAATTTTAGAAAACTGTTTGTGCTGGTATATTTTTGTAAAAGCACACCAACTGAAATAATTTAGTGTATTTTTATATATCACTTCAAGTGCTTCTGTGAGGTTTTGTTTGTTGTTTTGTATGTATTTGTACTGTATGAGTCTTTTGTCATTTTCAATCAGCAGTTTTTTCTTATTTAACCTAATAATAATAATAATAATAATAATAATAATAATCATTTGAGGAGTAGACAGTCATTCACTGTTGTCTGGGATGCATCATGATGCATTAGCATTTACACCACAAATGCAATGCCATCACACATGTTTCTGACTACCTCTATATGTTTCGCCAAAGGTTTCCGAAACTTCTTGTTATATAACTTTATAATTTAACTTTCCAACCGACCTTTACTGCAGAGAGATCAAAGAAAGGAATTGAAAAATATATGGTAAAATGGTTTTTGCAGGTTTTATGAAAGAAAATGTAAGGAATAAACTGAATGGAACACAGTGTTAATATGATATCTAAATGTAAATTTTATTTTATATTTGTATTCAAGGTTTCACACTATAAAGATCATTTTTTTTTTTTTTTTTTACTTTTTTTAAATTACTTTTTAATTTATTTGACAAAAAATGCTGTTCTTCCTCAGTATTTTATCTTGTTATCCAGTGCCACTGTCTAAAGATCAGTTACTTGAGAAGCAAAATGGCACAAGATAAGAAGTCTTGTTTTATGAGAAAAATGGTCAAAGTTAAATGAGTTTATGACTCAGAAAAATCAGCTTAATTCAAAGATAAAACATGTTTTTATTCCCCATTGACAGACTTATTTTGAGGATAAACTCACTTAGTTTCTTCATTTTCTGAGAAAATCATCCCATGTAAATGTGATGTAAGGATGTTTAGATATTTGTATTGGAAAAAAAAAAAAAATACTGAGGAAGCTTTTTATTGATTGATTGCAATGCAATGCATGCAACATTTAATTCCATGACTTTATGAATCTGAGACTTTCTGCTCTGATTTAAGACCTTTATTTGTGGAAGTAAGATGTTTTAGGACTGACAGATGGGTAAACTGATTTGATGGGTTTCAGTCTAGGTGACTCAAAAGTCAAAATGACTTTCTGCGAAGGTGTAACTGAATTGTGAAAGGAAAATCAACTTGTTGAGGTGAGCACAACGTGGTTTTGAGACCGACGTATTTAGGGACGTGTCTGTGTGTGGACCTGGAATGTCCCCAACTCGTCTCAAAATGCTGGTCAAAGTGAGTTGACCGGCACGGTCACTTTGAAGGCAGACAGAACTGGGCCACAGACCGTCCATTAGGGAGGAGGCTCTGCTATTTCGGGTCTTCCGGCTTAAGAGGTCTCCGTGTCAGTCTAATGGTGTTGTTGGGACTCTGTAGGGAAACCAAATGACTAAAATCTCTAATGCAAATACTGAGGCTGATGTACAAGACCTAAACACACTCTGGTCTTTTTATCTGAGAGCTGTGACTGGGCATTTCTCATCCTGCTCTTCCTCTGACCTTATCTTCATGTTAAGCTGTTTTTGGCTGCATAGGCCTGGGCTGAAAGGAAGTCTGCGGCCAGGCGCTAAATGAATCAGAATAAGGGCACACGTACAATGAAGCCTGAGTCTATTAATTACTTTGACTGATTTATGTGGAACCAGTTTAGATTTCCTGATTATTAGTGACATGGAGTTGTCCGACTGGTCTTTGTTCGTAACAGATAGAGACATTTTTTATGCAGTCATTAAGGGTCTGTGGGTAATTCAGATTGTGTGAGGACATAAAACACTAATTTTTACATCCTGAGAAGTGTTTAATACCGCCTAAGGACACTCGATTCATGCTTCAGAAGAACCACATGCATGGAAATCTGAATCAGACTCAAAAGTTTACATAGTTATTATATGTTTAAGTATAAAATATATAAACACAGACTTTGCATGTGAAAAAAGTAAGTGTTCACACCGTTGGTGTTTCCGCTGTTGGGTCTAATATAGTTTGCAATCTTTCAAATAAAAGGCCCTTTTGAAATTATGCATTAGATTGTGACAGGTGCACAAAACAGAAATGTGATGCACAAACATCAAAAATACTGTTAATAAACCTCAACCACTGACAGATTCTTCAGAACGAGTCACTTTTGAGGTTTGTTAAATTGTCTTCTTTTTTTTTTTTTTTTTGGACAGGGAGTCAAAAAGAAACAAAGAGACAGTTTAACAAAAAACAAAAGATTAAATCAAGTCCTCTCCACTACCACTACAAACCAAAAAAAAAAGGAAAAAGGTAAAAAGTGAAAACATGTTTAAATATTTACCAGTAAATGGACAGTACTCGTGGAGTTTGGCAAACGTCGTAAATGTTTTTCTATTTTAAATGCTCTTACCTGTTATTTATCCTGTATTATGTAATACACTTTGAGTAAAAAAAGTAACTTTGGAGAAAAACATCTTATATGAAGCAGAACTTTTCAAAGTTGCACCTTTGCACTTCAGAAGCTGCTAAGGAAGACTTGAAGGTAACTTTAGGGAATCTAAAGATGATTGGATTTTTTTAATATTTATTTATTTATTCAAATAAGTGGTCTGAAAAAAGAAATCACTGAGAAAAGCTGGTGTTATGATATTTTTTTTATATACACACAACACTCTACCGCTCATTCAGTTTAAAATGATTTATATGTTAGGAAGTGGGTTCTCATTATATGTCAAGTTCATGCCTAGTTAGGATCTATTTTTAACCACATTAAACATACACATGCTCTTTGAGATCCCTTATAATATTAATATTGCAGTGTGGGCTCTTGTAATGTGGGCATATGTGAAAAGTCATCACTAATGCATGCTTTGTGGACTTGAATGTGTACCGCTGGACTCCGGTATTCAGTATCCATTCTGAATTCATACTGGGCTCTGACCTGCTTTCTCACTCTCTCCGCACTGCACACAGGTGCTTTATGTGTTTGATGGTTTTATTTTGTATTCCTTTCACAATCTCTCACCATATTGAGGCCTGATATGCTTTAGCTATGGATAGACTATTCTGACTGATGATCTCACATGGAGATGTTGGAGAACTGCTATTATTCAGCACAAACGAGGCTGGATGCGGACAGACGATCCATACTCAGAATAAACCTGTTTGATTCAGTGCAAACAATAACACACACTGTCAGTTTAGTGATGTTTGTGAAAGAAAGTGCTGTTTTTGTTGTGCACCAGTGTTATGTTAATTTAAAGAGCTGCTTAGTACAATAGATAGAACAAGATGCTTGACTCATTGAGCTCATCCGATGATGCTGATTTTTCTGACAGTGATTTTAGGCTGTTGGGCTCAAACAATGTGAGTCAACCCAACCCATCTTTCATTCGTTTAATTGTCCACCCACACTTTTATAAAATTCTGACTCAACACAGGACCAAAATTCCTCCAGTTTTCACACGCCTCACTGCCCTGACATACTGTAGAAGAGCCAAACATGTCGTTGCGCTGTGAACATGCTGCTCAACTGGGTTTTGTACCCTTAGTATATACAATATGTAGTGCAATGAGGACTTAAAAATATCTCTGTGGTGCAGATGTTGCTTGTTTTTGCTACCACTACTATTGGGTTTCAACATCCCGCAAACCCTAGTACTAAACTTGCTATGAATATGAACTTCATATCATGCAGCTTGTTGAGGTGATTAACTTGTTGAGGTACTATTTTCACCTGACAGATAAGCAACCACATCCTAGAAAACAACCACGACACCAAAGCATTGTATCAACTGATTTTGCATCATATTTGTTTCAAAAAATGCAAATACTGTGTTACAATCAAAGATATTGTAACGATGACTCAAGCTGAGTGGGATCCATGTGCGGTTTATCAAAGACTGTCAATAGCTATCACCGTTTTTATGTGCATTTTTAAGTATCGCATCAGAAATGAGTGATGGGAATGGCACATTTCGAATAAAAATCCATTAATTCGCAAAAAAGTTTTTACGCTCACTTGAGGTGGTTTTTGACTTGTGCGAAAAATGGTTAATGCGAGATGGAAACGCATTTGTCGAGTGAATTCCTCCATTTGCATAAAAAAAGTCATGTGACTGCGCTATGGGACGGCAAAACCTAACCAGTGAACCAATCTCGTTCCTCAGCATCTGAAATGTTATGGTCATTTTGAAATGTCTGAGCAAAGTCTGTCATCAACGTATTTCTGTATAACTGCCTCCCAGTACTGTTACACGACTGCGTTCCCAAACAGCAGCATACACCTCCGAAATCAAAATATTCTTACACGCAAATTCTCCATTCAAAATTGAAAATACTAGTGCCAGTTCTACAAGGAAGTGACAATTTTGTTCTCTTTGACTCGTTGGATCGAAACGGTGCTTATTCGCAAATGTTTTATGCAATATTGAAATTTTGCGCATAAGTTAAATTCGCAACTTTGGATGGAAACTCACAATAAAAATTCATGAGTTTCAAGATGCAACATCATTGTGCACCATCTGGTTATAACAACGGGATAGGCTTTCACAGGTGAGAAAGTGTTGGTTTGCGTTTTAAATATGTATTAACTCAATATTACAGGTTTATAAACTAAAGTACCTTTTAAATGCCTTGTTAGCTAACGGCTTTGTCTTCTTCTATTGTGTTAATTTAGAAAAAAACATCTGCTGAAGTTTATTGCAGATATATATATATATATATATATAATACAGGGTGCGATTTGTGAAATAAACAGAGGGGGGGATGCTTTTGAAAAATTTTATGAAATGTTTTTAATACGACGGAAATTGTATTTAACGTGATCTCAGTTTAATAAAAACATTGTAAGCCTACGTTAGGCCTAAAGTGTATTGATTTAATGTCCACGGTTATTCAAACAACAAATATGTAGAAAGCGAGCAAATTAACAGGCTTTTTAAACTCCGGAATCAGTACCATTGCGTCGCAAAATGCACTGTTTCGATGCGCTTCAATCGGACGCGCTTTGAATCTTTGATTCTATCTGTGTTAATTTAGAAAAAAACATCTGCTGGAGATAAAAGTTATTCAGGAGATGCAGAGGCAGGGATGCATAGACCAGAAGGGGGAAATCCCCCCCCATCCCCCCCGGCAAATCGCACCCTGTATATATATATATATATATATATATATACATGCATACAGGATTGCAGACACACAGTCCATTTGCTCTCGAGTGTTCACGGACCGGCTTTGACTATTCCAATATGGCGGGTGGCTTACAGTATGTATAGCTGCCTATAGAAACAGCCACTAATAGGGCATCTAATGCTAATGCTAATAACAAATATCTAGAGTTTGACTGCTGTACAGATAAATATGGTTTCTGAAGGTCAGTTTGTCAGATCTGATATAGGTTTTTAACAATAGGTTTGTCATCTGATTCCTTATTAGTGGATAATAGTACACAGGTGTCCAATCTTAACATACTGTTCATCAAGTATCTTCCTCTAAATTTCCTCTGGATTCAGAAAATTCATTATATGCACTCAGCGTTTTCCTTTCTTTCCCCTCTTCTCTGTGTTTCTATTTTGTTCTGTTTCTTTCAGGTCTTCTTCATTTCTAGAAGCCATTTGGCTGTTGTGCAGGGTTACTGAATGTCCCTCTGAGCCTCACAAGGTGTTTGGGCCATGTGCAAGTGCCTTTCTGACTGGGCCTAGAGCAAGGAGGTGCCACTTGTATTTCCCCCTAATTGGGTTGGAAATAATCGCGTTTCACTGCTGAATGGCTAAGCCATAGCAGAGTGGAGAGAGGGTGACAAGCTTGTCTCACAGAGTCTCATGGGTCCTTATGGTTCTGCAACAGCTGCTCGGCTTAGTGCTGCTAACCTCCAGCCATCTTCTGTGACGAAAACAACAAATAAATACTTGAGAAGGTGCACAATCATCTTTACCGGGCATACATCAAAGCATGTGCATCTGCTCAGTTCCTGTCCAACTGATTAGCTGTTAAATGACAAGGTGGCAAAACCGGACGCCATGATTGTGAATGTGCAACAACCCAGAGATTATTTTAAGAACAAGCCCTTCAGTCAACTGTAATATGCTTCATATGACTTCATCATTTGTTAGATTTCCAGTGCATGAACCAAGCATGAAGAGTCATGTATGGGTGAATATTTCTGCCATCTCAAAGAATTGCCACTTAAAATCTAGCAAAAACAAAGGCACAATTTACAATTGTTAAGTCATTTTGTGAAGGCACAATACACTATTTAACACAATAATCTGATCCCAATGTTGAGTTCAAATATAATTTTCCTGCATTGTTAAACAATGTTCATTAATGCAATTTGATTGTATTTAATATTAAAGCAACCTCGAGGCTGGTATTAAGTGTGTGACTTGTGTGTCCTGCACTGTGGAGACGTGTGATATTATCATTCTAGGCAATCAGACTAAATATTTTCTCCTGTCTGTCCAAAGACCTACATTAGAGGGTCTAGAGCCACATCTTTTGACACAGGATAGTAAGAAATGCCCTAGCAGCCATCTAGTAACACTTTAGCAGTCACCCATAATGCCATAGCAACACCCTAGCAATGACCCCAAGCACAAAAGCTATGTAGCAACCACTCAAAAGCAGAATATCTTACTTGAGGTTCACACTTGTGACTCAAGACAATGACACTTTACAATAGGAATATTGCCTAGTAAACCCTACAATGCCCCCAAGCACCAAAACTCTATGTACCAACCCACAACACCTTAGCAAAATATCATACTTGAGAACATCAAACACACTAACAAACCACTATAGAAACACCCTAGCAAACCATCAAACACACTAACAATTTCCTATCAACTTAGCATATACCCAGAACCCCCAGCAACCACCCAGAATGTCCTAGAAACCACATATCCTTAGTAAACCACTCGAACAGTGGTTCTAAGTTGCTAGAACTTGGCAACTACAAACCCCCATCCCCCTCCCCCCACCACCACCTAGCAACCACCAAAAATGCCCTAGCTTCCTCCTAGCTTTGTCCTTGCAGCTACCTAGTAACATTCTAGCAATCACCCACGACAGCTTAGCAACACCCTAACAAACCACTAAAGTACAGTAACCACCTAGCAACTTAGCAGCCACACAGAATGTCCTAGCAACCTCCTGATAATGCACTAGCAACCACCTATTAACACTCTAGCACAACCCTTTAGCAAACACTCACCCACAACACCTTAGCAATGCCCTAGCAACCACCCCAAACACATAAGAAACCTCCTACCAACTTAGAAACCTTCCAGAACACCCTACCAACCACCTAGCATCCACCCAGAATGCCTTAGAAACTTCATAACAATGCCCTAGCAACCACCTAAAATGCCCTGGCAACCTCCTGACAATGCCCTAGCATCCAAGTAGCCTCGTCCTAGCAACCACCTAGTAACATTCTAGCCCACAATGCCTTGCCAGTGCCCTAGTAAACCAAAAAAAACAAAAAAATTCACAACTTCCTAGCAACTTAACAACCACCTAGAACACCCAAGCAAACACTCACAATGCCCTGGCAACCTCCTGACAATGCCCTAGCAACCACCTAGTAACATTCTAGCCCACAATGCCTTGCCAGTGCCCCAGTAAACCACTTAAAAAAAAAAAAAAAAAAAAAAAAAAAAAAACTCACAACTTCCTAGCAACTTAGCAACCAGCTAGAACACCCAAGCAACCACCAACAATGCTCTGGCAACCTCCAAGCAATGTCCTAGCAACCACCTATTAACACTCTAACACAACCCCTTAGCAAACATTCACCCACAACACTTTAGGGACAGCCTAGCAACCAGCCCAAACACATAAGTAACCTCCTACCAAGTTACCAGCCACCCGGATCACCCAACCAACCACCTAGTAATCTCCCATTATGCCCTAGAGATCTCCTAGCAACACTCTGGCAACTATTCTCAACATCCTAGTAAGCTCTTAGCAACACTTAATGACGTGACATCAGTTTTTCGTTAGAAAATGTAAACATCTCATTGTATTGCAGTATGGTTTCCACATCTCCTCCTGTCTTCAGTCAGGTCCCTGTCTCTCTCTCTGTCTCTGTAGCAGGCGTGGCGCCCTCTGGAGGTGGGGATCACTGATATTAAACATGCTCCCCCATGGCCATCATCACAGGTGTCAGGCCATCGCGGAGGAGCCAGAGAACGACCGCGAGGAGAGGATTCTGGCAATACTGGGGATCATCGGCACCGTGCTCAACCTGCTTGTGGTCATCTTCGTCTACATCTACACCACCTTCTAAGATCTCAAGAGACAGGATTCCCTCATCTGAAGAAATGGCAATAAAGCAGAGGAGAACAGACTGGCATCATTTTTCATCACCAAAAACCATCAACCAGTGCCTGACCTATTCAATCAGTCGAGAAAACACAAGCATTACGTTCAAAACCACGCTGAGACCTTTTCGTTTCAGTTAGTATGAAAGATAGCTTACACGGTTGTTCATTATTTGTATATCTGTTCATGGTTCATTTTGTATAGTCTTGATTATAATTGCATGTTCTCTGATTTCTTACGTACAAGTAAGTATTATATGCTATTTCAGATGTGTGTGAGTTTCACTTAAAGCTGACCTTTCATCTGGGTCCGGAGCCGAGCAAAATTAAGGTCCAGATGTTGAGGATCTGACGTGCAGAAGTAAGAATGGGAATGGTTATTGAGTTTCTTGTTTTATGTTTAATTGTCTCTATATAAAGCACAACAGAGCAGAATGCCACAACGATGTCTTGTTCTCAGGTGTTTAGCTGGGTTAGTAGGAACGTTTACTTGAAAAGTGAAGGCACATTGACGACAGTCAGTCTCTGTTGTTGCAGTCATGCACGTAATGACTGATCTCGCTTTACACTTTCTACTTAGTGTGCTTTTTGCAACTAAAAACTTCAACCTGATGAAAACACTGTTGTAATAGTTTTGTACAACAAAAATGGTTTGACGGTCGGAGTTATGTGAAATGAAAGAGAAAGATGGCAATAGAAATGTGCTTTTATAACAACATAACATACGTTTTGACTGTTGAAATGTGCTTTTAGCTTCTTCCGCAATGTTTCCAAAGAAAACATTAAAATTTAATAAAGTTGAAATGAAGATGAATCTGATGTTTCTTATAATTAAAGAGACAGGTTTCCCAGAAATGACAAGTATGTCTTTTTTTTTTTCTTAGAGCTCAAAAGGAGATGTTAAGCAGAATGACAGTCATGCAGCATTCAGTTTCTTTGTGTGAGTAAAAAGATGCAAGGGAAATGAATGGTGACTGACTTACATTCAGCTTAACATCTCCTCCACCTACCAATAAATTATAAAAACAACAAAAAACATGACACGAGTAAAACAATACAAAAGTTTCACCTTGGGAGAATCGTCCTTTTAAAGGGATACTCCACCCCAAAATGAAAATTTTGTCATTGATCACTTATCGCCATGTCGTTCCAAACCTGTAAAAGCTCCTTTTGTCTTCGGAACACAATTCAAGAGATTTTGGATGAAAACCTGGAGGCCTGTGACTGTCCCATAGACTACCAAATAAATAACAGTGTCAAGGTCCAGAAAAGGTATGAAAGTCGTCATCAGAATACTCCATCTGCCATCAGACATGCAATCTGGGTTATATGAAGTGACGGGAACACTTTTTGTGAGCGAAGAAAACAAAAATAACGACTTTAATCAACAATTTCTTTGTCAACAGTCTCCTCTGTGTCTCTCCATATCACCGTATGCTGCGCATGCTCTTCTGTATCATCCACGCCACAAGGATGCACTTTTTCTACGTGTATTTAGCTTTGATTTGAAAGAAAACAGTGTATCCTTGTGGCGTGGATGATATAGTTGAATAAAGTCGTTATTACTGTTTTCTTTGCTCACAAAAAGTGTTCCCGTCACTTCATATAATCCAAATTGCACGTCTGATGGCAGATGGAGTATTCTGACGACGACTTTCATACCTTTCCTGGACCTTGACACTGTTATTTATTTGGCAGTCTATGGGACAGTCACAGGCATCCCGGTTTTCATCCAAAATCTCTTAAATTGTGTTCCGAAGACGAACAGAGCTTTTACAGGTTTGGAACGACATGGGGGTAAGTGATTAATGACAAAATTGTAATTTTGGGGTGGAGTATCCCTTTAAGCGTTTATTTCAGCTGTACAGTTTCTTCACTGAAAAACATCGGAGAAAACCCAGTGTTTATTATTCGAAAGGGAATCCCTACGAATTTCAGAAACAACAAAAGCACACAGTGTAGCTGATTTTTATAAAATAATAACAATAACATATCATTACCAATATTACATCTTAAAAAAATAAAATAATAATAATAATAATAGTGCATTACCAAGATGATGTCTGAAGTTATAAAAAAGAGATTTCCCTCTCTCCCAAATGCTCATTCGGATGGGAAGATGACGGAGAGAAACGTCAGTAAAATAAGTGGAGGGGGAGAGCAAGTGAGCTGCACCACTGGGAGCTGGAAAGCCTGCAGCAGACTCAAAGCCATCTGCTCTCCTCACGGACAGAGGCATTTCCCAGCATGCCTACGCCATGTCATCTCGATTTTAAGAAACCATTGATAACCCGCACCACCAAGCCTGGAGATCACTGCAATCTTTACTTAATGGCTTAATAATCGAATATTCTATCACTTACTTGGGTGAGTAAAGCTAATGGCAGGCTGTGTAGCATAAATTTTACTTGCATTTCTCAGTTTTTTTGCATTTGTTATTCAATGACAAAACACAAACCTAATATTAAATGTATGCATTTCCATTCAAATTAACTTATGTATTTGAGCACATATAATTCCTTAAAATAGAAAAGACAAGTAACACACTGAATTAAAGACTTTCTGTTGTGAGAATCTTTATATGTGTTTGATTAACTAAAATAAAATTAACCAGGCCTAAAAAGTAGTTAGTTTTAAATATATCAATATCACATGTTATATATATCACATATATCCCACCTCAGTGGTCCTGACCTTCTCGGCTGTATACAACAATTAAAATCACCATGATTTTGACACAATCTGTTCAATTATTTCTAGTGAAAAGTTTTTCAAATTGTTAACCAAATATAGTGACCAAAACAGTATTCCACATTTTGCACAGTAGGAAGACAAGTGAATGATCAATTTTATGTTTGCAATTTTTACAGAAATTGTGTTAAAGCATTTAACTAAACTTGTAACCTTGTCATCCAAGAAGACTGACAAACTTATTGTTATTTAGTTAATGGGAAAATATAAAGAGGAGTTCCAGATTTTGGCATTAGGGCTGTAAAATGCAAACTTAATACAAAAAATTAAACAGCTCAAATAAATTTAGGTCAAGCACCTCCTTTCATTGTCTATTTGTTGAAAAAGGGAAGAAAAAAAAGTTTCAAGACCTATTATGTAACGTATTCGTGGAAAGTGCCTGCTTTATTTATTTTTATTTTTGAGTTTTACTGAATTCAGACTGTAGATGTATGATGATTACATATTAATGTTCTCATTTTCTCATAGTCACATATGCCATATATTTTAAAGCTGCAGAACCCCTGTCAGCCTCAGACCTCAATCTTTAAAATGTAAAAGCATTTATAAATATTTCAGCATGACCGCTGTCATTTTAAGACAGACTGAATGTCCTCTACCTGAACTCTCAAGAAAACAGGACTTTGAAACAGTAATACTGTTTCATTGATTCATTGGACATGAGGGAACTTGTGTCTGTCTGATTTGAATAGTCCCACACAGGTACAGAACAGCACAGAGTGCCTTCTCACAGTTTACAGGCGTCTTGGTGGAAGCTGGATCCTGAATTATTGACAGCTTTATTATTATCATAATGACATGAAAGCCCTTCTTAACACATTGGCACTCAAGCACTGCACACACACACATCACATGCATCTTTCACTGCTTTAAATAACTACAAGGCCTTTTCCTTCATTACTGAAGCAAGAAATTCCCTCAAGCTAAATGTGAAAAGCACGTTCGAAAAAAATGAATGGGTAAATTAAACTCCAAGTTTGGTGAGTTTTGCGTGGGCAAGTAACTCATTTTCTTCATGAAATTTAAACTCCTCTTAATGAGATCATGTAGTTATATAATTCAGCAGCATAATGTAGAAGCAACACTGTAGCACTCACACACAGTGGTAAAGCAGTCAAATAATATACAGTTGTGGTCAAAATTTTACATACACTTTGCAGTATCTGCAAAATGTTAATTATTTTACCAAAATAACTTTGCTGCTGAACTCACAATGAAATTACATATTTCAAATCAGTAACAAAATCTGAAATGATTTGGCCCATGAATGCTGTTTCTTATGCTAATGCATTAATAGCGTTAAAAAACGTATTTTTCAGTCTAGACCAGCCAATGCGTATGTGCAGTCATAAGTGCGAGTCTCAGGTTTCTATGGGAATCGTAGCTTCTAACGGCAGCTGCAGTGACACAACGACTTTACCAATCAGCCATTGGCTGTTCTATGCAGAAGACTCTTTGGAGCCCACTGCATTTATGAAATTCAAAATGTAGGCCATAATTATATATCTCTGCCATTTGAGAGGAGCTCTATCTAACGTATGAGCAGTGGTTATCTCTGTTATTATCTTATCTCTGTTTTTCCTTTCCACTGCGCTACTTTTCCGTGGTTTTTCTATGTAAACATGCACGTGTTTCACTGTTGCGCTCACATCTCACATCTTCATGACACGCGGTGCATCCGTAGTAGGTACTACATTTGAATCTGAAATTACTTCACCACTGTTAAAAAGCACATTCAGTATCTAGTATGTCTATTAGTAATGAAATCTGAACATACTTTATCCACCATAGATATGTAGGAGGTACATGCCATGCACGTTCGACTGCTTTTGATGTACTGTTTTACACAAACTATATAGTAGGGATGTATTGAATTTCAGATGCAGTGATGGCATTCTAAAATGCTGTGCTCAACTTTAGGCAGTTGTGGCCTAATAGTTAGAGAGTCAGACCTCTACCCTGAAGGTCATGGGTTCGATTCTCTGTACCAGCAGGAAATGTAGTTGGGGGAAGTGAATGAACAGTGCTCTCTTGCATACTCAATATCCATGACTTGAGCAAGGCACTGAACCCCCACATGCTCCCTGGGTCCCACAGCAAAAATGGTTGCCTAATATGTTTACACTAGTGAATTTTTGATTTAAAATGCATAACTTTTGCTACAGTTACGCCTGTCGTTTAAACTATTCCGGCATTTTTGACCCTCAAAAATGGAGACTTTCGAAAATGCTTTTCAGTTTGAAAACTCTGCGGCTGAGTTTCAGTGTCAATGGACCAAAACGGAGACTTTTGAAAACGATGGCATGGCTGCCATATTCGCTCTGGGTATCCTTGACGACCGCATAAACAATAACATCATGCAAATTGTTGTACCTGTACGAATGGTCATGTGACATGCGTTTTCGGTTGTGTAGTGTGGACGGAGATCGTTTCTGAAACGCATCGAAAACACAAGTGTTGACGATGATCGTTTTCATCTCAAACTGCTGTTTTAAAACTAAAACTCACTAGTGTAAACATTGCCTTAGATGGGTTAAATGCAGAACATAAGATCTGAACATACTTGGCTTACACGTCATGTCACTAACTTTTAAAAAATGCATCTTTTTTTTCCGTTCCACTTCATTGCGTCTCGAGTTTTTAACCGCATTTTTAACTTGCCTTAGGCTGTGTGTCCACCTAAGCGTTTTTAGCCAGCGTTTAGCTAGACTCATGGTGAATGAAATGTTTCTCCAAGCATTATTTTTTCTTATTAGTATTGTCATCTGTCATCTGGTATAGACATGGATACTTGGAGACCAGCAGTATTTACTTCTGCTGTTGTTTAGTAGTTGTACTAGTGGAATATGACGTGATATTTGTCCCGCCCCTCCTCCATTGTGATTGGATGGCTGGGTAAAAAGTGACATTGATGAGGTTTACCCAAAGCTGAACATTTTTCAACTCTCAGTGATCAGAAAACACCACCAATGTAAAACAGACATTTATGCTGCTGGTGTTTTTTGTAAATATGTAGCGCTCTCATTGAAAACGATTAATAAAAATACACTTACCTCAGGAAAAAACGCTTTGGTAGACACACACATGTTGTTACTGGAAAAATTACATATTAACAATATATTAAACAAACATTAAAGTCAATTACCGTCATCCACATTAATTATGTAAATATTTCATATTATCATTATTTCCTGGGCCATTCTAAAAAAAATAAGCTGTAAAGTGTAATAGCGGCATCTCCATCCATCATCGTCCTCTCCTCTGCTGACCCCTGGGTTATAGTACACTGACCTCTGACCTCTAATTATATTCCAAGTGCTCATTAGAAACATGTCCAGGTGAGTGCAAAGTGGGCACACCGCTGTAATTGCCCATTATAACATTTCAGCCCCATCTGACACCTCCCTCTCTCTCTCTGCTGGCTCTCTGAGGCCTTACGCAATTAGTTCTGTGTCAGGCTTCATCAGAGGAAAGTCTCTTCGGTTAATGCACAGCCTGGTCTACGGGGCTTAATGCTTTCTGCACTGAAAGCAAAAAATTCAATTCACCTTCAAAAGTCACAGCACTTTCCAGGAGAGCATATGGCATTCAGAGGGGTCCTGTTTCGCTCTCTTTAGCCCTTGTGGAAAATAAGTGTGCTTAATTGAACTAAATGTGCAATTGTAGTGTACTTAAATGTTAAAAGTAATTAAAAACACTGTACTTGCAAATAATATAATATTAATGAAATTAAAGACCACTTAAGTGTACTTAAAGAGAGACATGACTATGTTTCTTAACACACTTAAGCACACTTTTAAAAGTACAATTAAAAGATTTAAAGTACATCTTAAATCATTATGTTTTAATAATCTTTAGTCTGTCGTGTTATTTTGATGTAAAGACAAACACAGTAAAGCACATGTAAGGTACTTGATTAATTTAACCTGGGATTTGATATTACATTTAAAGTTAATATATTTTAAATGTACAAAATACAACTTCATTCTATGTGTAATTATAAATATGTTTTAAAAAAACACTATGTGACATACAAGTTTCAACAGAAATGACATTAAAAAATATTTTAGTTTACCATAGATGTTTGTCAGTACATTCAGCAGCAATTTTGACCATATTTAAAAGTAATTATAGAAGTAATTATGAAATTATATATAAAGATGTACTGAAGTCCTGCTTAAGTGAGTCAAAAAACACTAACTGCATTTAATATAATACAATACATTTTAATTTTATTGTAAATAGCACGCATACAAGTGTCTGAAAATATCACGTTCAGTTTGCACTTAAGTATATTCTTTCTAAAAGAAGTACTCTCTTTAAAAGTATGCTGAAGTGTACTTCTTTGTCATTGCAAGCTCTTGAGAACAAATGAATGATTTTCTAAAGGAAAAGAATACTTTTTGGATCCATCAAACTGTTCCATAAAATACTTCTTCTTTAATAAAGATAAATTACTTTTCCTCCAATCAATCTTCATGCCTCCAATTCTATTGAGTAAGCAAAGCCCTTGGAAACCTTATGGACTATTCAGGTCTCTGTGGTTCCTCAGCAGTCAAAGGCTGTGGTCCATCAGAGACTCAGACAGAATGCATTGGTTATGTCAGCTGGAGTCTTTCCAAAACCAGCACAGATGACCAGATGATGAATGTGATATCCATCCATGTTTGTAGAAGGACTCTCCATTCATCCAGAGGGACATACTGAGTGTAACGTGATTCCTTTGTGAGAGGACTTTGAAACAGGAGACATGGAGGAGATGTACAGACACGTGCTGCGGTCAGTGAAGGGCGGACATGAAGATGTTAAAGCTGGGTGTGCAACGAACAGGAGAACTATGGGTCAAGAGGACATACTTAAGGTAAAATAAGATCAGACAAACACTAACTCAGAGGCAGAACATACGTCATTGCTTTCCATTACAGTGAAGAATAAAAAAAGAAAGATTAACGTGGACATCTGTGGTGTTTTTCATCCAAATTTCATTCCAATTAATATTAATTTTCTCAAGATGCTCAAACTGATCATCTATCGTCCTGTTCTGGTCCTTGAAATGTTTAATTTGAGTGTTAGTGCCATCTAGTGAATATGATGCACAATAGCACACATTCAGCACAAATTTAAAAGGGGTCTCAATTTGTCACAGAAAGAACTGGAACATTTGTCTGGAACATTTCATGACATGCACTAAACACACACACAAGCTTAAATATTCTTAATAAGTATAAGTATTAATAAGTATATCAATTAATAAAAAGTAGTAAATGAATCAATAAATATAATTTTACACACACAATTATTTATTATCTAATATGATAATGTTTAATATGAAGCTAAATATAATTTTACACACACACACACACACACAAACACACACACACAAACATACCCCTCGCACAAAACTACACCAAACAAACTTTACTCAATATTTAATACCCTTCATAGGCATAATGCTATCATCCTCACTCTTCTAGTGGTGGTGTTAGTGTACATTTACACCCCTGTGTGAAGAGAGAAGTTCATTACCCAACACACTAAACTTCAGACATCATAATAAAAAGGACTATTGTGTTTTGCTTTGGTGAGCATGAATATACAGTATATCTCCCATGTTAATGTTTTGTGTCTTTTTGTTAAAGGATGGCTGTGGCTGACAAAGTAAATGAAGTTTAAGCTAAGAATATATTCGTTTTTTTTTTTTTATTTACTACTGATTAATGAATGTTAACTGTGGATGTTGCCATTTTCTACACGCGCTGTTTTCTAAATGCACAAGCTTCTAGAATCAAACCGGGAAATATTCCAGCTGTTTTACTTCTCTTCTCATCACGTTTCACTTTCCCTGATAAATTTCATAACGCCCCTTTAAATATTAAAACCCTTAATGAGATCATCCTCTAGAAGTGACATCATTTTGGAGGGAAAACACAACACACAAAACATCAGTGGATTTGTTTGAATTCTGTGACGTTTGTCATTTTAGTAAGGTTGTCTCACTTTAAAGCGTAGATAAAATGACTAAAACTTATATTCTGATATCATAAAATCAAAATGGGGCCGTGACTCTGGTGTTGCTAGCTTTACTGTTTCCAGTAATTTATATACACAGTATATTTGTAAATATACAGTTCATTTATATATATACAGTATATTTGTAAATAAGTTCATTTATATATATACAGTATATTTGTAAATAAGATGCATAAATTGTCAATGTCATGGATACGTAATAATACATCATGATTTAAACGTTAATATGGGTAATGTTAACATGTTGTAACATGCTAAAGTTAAAAATAAATAAATAAGGAGAGAGAGAGAGAAGAATAAGCTTTAAAACAAATGAACATGTACATTTTTATCTGTCACGCGCTGCTCTGAGAGCCTGAGCTCTGATTGGCTGTCTCTTGGTTTCAGGCCACGAATCACTCTGATTGGCTGAAAGTTATCCTCGCATCTCTTTCATTCATGTCAGTGTGGGCTCGCGTCTGGACGAGAATGAATGAGGCCATCAGCGAATCTCATTGACTTACATTCAGAGCGAAACCACTTTGGAAAACGCATCAACTGCATCAGTTCACCAGGTCGGAATAACGATGTCAGAGCTGTGGAGGTTGTCATTTTGCATGTCAGGAGTTCTTTTTATAACCTTCCTCTCCCTGGAGATCGCAAGCTCCTCATCAGTCAGTCACCAGATGCCTCCTGATCTCATCCATCCTCCACAAACCAGGAGCGAAGCACAGAGACACAGACATCAGATCAACTCGACACGAACACAGATAGATTTGAAAGGGTAAGTGTCTTATCTGAAGTCATCGCAAGAGTCTGTACATGAAGCTGATGTTTGTGGTGATATTGAATACATCTGAACATATGACCTCGAAACAACGTGGAAAGTAAATAGACTTATATATACAGTACAGACCAAAAGTTTGGAAACATTACTATTTTTAATGTTTTTGAAAGAAGTTTCTTCTGCTCATCAAGCCTGCATTTATTTGATCAAAAATACAGAAAAAACAGTAATATTGTGATATATTATTACAATTTAAAATAATTGTTTTTAAATGTATTATACTTTAAATTATCATTTATTTCTGTGATTCAAAGCTGAATTTTTAGGATCATTATCACATTATCCTTTAGAAATCATTCTAATATGATGATTCATTATCAAAGTTGGAAACAGTTCTGCTGCTTAATATTTTTTCAGAACATGTGATACTTTTTTAGGATACTTTGATGAATAAAAAGTAAAAAAAAAAAAAAAAAAAGCTATGTTTTTAAAATATAAATATTTTTGTAATAACAATATACACTACTGGTCAGTAATTTGGGGTCAGTAATTTTTATTTTCTTTCTTTTTTTAAATAAAATCAATACTTTTATTCAGCAAGGATGTGTTTAAATTGATAAAAAGTGATAGTAAAGAAAATATATTATTAGAATATGTATTATTAGAATTTTTTTATTTTATTTTGAATAAATGCAGTTCTTTTTAACATTTTATTCATCAAATATATTAGACAGCAGAACTGTTTCCAACACTCATAATAAATCATCATATTAGAATGATTTCTAAATGATCATGTGATAGACTGGATGTTACATGTGACACTGAAGGCTGGAGTAATGATGCTGAAAATTCAGCTTTGCATCACAGGAATAATTTTTTTTTTTTTTTTTTTAAAGTATATTCAAATAGAAAACTATTATTTTAAGTTGTAATAATATTTCACAATATTACTGTTTTTTTCTTGTATTTTTGATCAAATAAATGCAGGCCTGATGAGCAGAAGAAACTTCTTTCAAAAACATTAAAAATAGTAATGTTACCAAACATTTATTCATTACTTTATATTAAATATAGTGAAAATAAATGTACAGGATCAGTTGTTATTTATGTATTTTATTTTATTTTATTATTATTTATTTATTTATTGTTTGTGTCAGGATAGAGTAAAATTATAATTTTTCAGTCAATTGAATCTGATTCCAAAAAGGAATTCCATTAGAAATCTTGTTCACTTCTTTAAAGATATTTGTGGTTAAATGATTGAATATACAGTATGTGACCTCGAAGCAGTGTAGAAACTAAATAGACCTTTATTTATATAATTGCTTTTTAAATGTAGCGAACATAAATGTACAGGATCAGTAATGAGGTTTTCTATATTATTGATTCAATCCTAAAGAACCTTAACGGGATCAAAAAATAAATAAATAAAATTAATTAAATATATATATTTAGTAATTATTCAGAATATAAGTATAAAAGTATACTTATTTTTTATTATGCAAATAATTATTATAATTCCATTAGCAATGGTTTTCACATCTTTAAAGATTGTTGGATCTTGTGAAAGTAGTTTTGAACCTTCCAAATAATGAAAACGAACTGAATTCTAATGCAGTTGGAATTCCATCTCATAGTTGTTGTTTTTTTTCTGTGACGCTTTGTTTTTGTGATACGTTTGCTTGTAAAAGAGGTAAAACATCATGTTTACTACTCATCTCATTCACTGCTTCCCTAAGTTCAACAATTACAAGCAGTTTATTGGCTCCGGAGACATAACAGAGCACTTTACTTCAGTCAAAGCTCTTTATAGTTACAGAATGACATGAAAACATTGGCCCGTCTTAGTTCGCAGTAACATTCAGTCAGATGTTTCTCTAGACTTAAACCTGAAGTGTTGATCCTCCAAGCAATGAGGGGAATTCCTGATTATCCTGAAAAGTTTGAGACCTAGCGACTGGTCTTTGTAAGCCATAACAGAGCCTTTGCACCACTGCTCTTCTGTAACATCCCTCCTCCTCAGGACTTTCCTGTGCTTTCGGTTCAACTGAGGACACTGACTGCGGAAACATGTCCATCCGGGGGCAATGGGGTTTGGTGGATGGGGGAATATGGTTGCTCAAAAGGAGAAGGAGGGTGTTGTTGTGGGGTTTAGTAATGCTAACAGGCCGAACACAGGTTCAACAGTTCAGAGCTTAGAAGGCCAAGCGCAGAAAACGGCTTCATTTCAGAGCCCATCAACAGAGCCTTTCACACCTCTGAAATCTCAAAGGGAGACAAAAACACGATTATTTCCTCCTTGATGGAGGTGCCAAGCAAAGTGGGAGCTTTGTGATAATCCAGCAGTCAACCCACATATTTGACCTCGAGGACCGCGATTGAGGTTTTATTGAAGCTTCTCTATGGCTCTCTGTTACGAGGCGCTGGTAAAAAGAGCCGGGGCCCAAATGAAAACCATAACTCCCCCTTTTTGTATTGCACAAACATAAATAACATTTTTAAAATATAAAAGGTTCATTTACAATCTTTATTTTATGGCCTCTGCTTCCACTAATGTGTTGGAGGTGCAGAGGTTCACACGGAAACAAAAGAGCTGTAGGCCGAGAGAATGACGTACATGTGGGTGCAAAAGCAGCTGGTAAAGAACAGATTTTTTATTCTAGAGATTATATCCATATAGCCACATTATTCTTCTTAAATATTATTAGTGGATTTTACATTTTGTGATGGCAAATCAGATTTAAGGGATTGCTCACCTAAGCATGACAATTATGTCATTATTTACCGACTTAGAAACACATAAGACATTCATTCTTGTGTGAAACACAAAAGGAGATATTTAGCAAAATGTTCAAGCTGCTCTATTCGGGACAGTGAAAGTGAATGTCAATCATGGCGGTTTCCACTTGGGTTGTATGCAAAAGAGCAGCTTGGGAACAACATAAGGGACTAAATACTGACACAACTTTTGGTGAACTATCCCTTTAACATGCCCAAATCTTGAAAGAAAGGTTGTGTCCGCCGTAGCCATGTGAGCAGAGTAAACACAGACATCTCTGATCACTATCGAGTCTTGCTCTAATGGGAGCCTCTCAGCTCTGTAAACATCACTCACGTCTCATTCAGAGTGTATCGTTTAGGTGTTGACTCTCATTAAAACCCAAACTGGGTATAAGAGTCGATGGCAACTTTCCACTCTGTGAGTGTAGAAATGTCCCTATTTGGGTCTAACAGGGGCCCAAGTGAAGGGTCAAGGCCTTTATTTAGAGATCAGACAGACAGAGGGGTGGGAAAAGGTCTCTGTGTTATGAGACATCTCAACACACTTTCAGCTTAAAGCTATAGTTCACCCAAAAATGAAAATAATGTCATCCTTTATTTAGTTCATGTTGTCTCAGAACTCTCTTTTTTATACATAGAGTGCAAAAAAGAGACGAAAATTTGCTCTTTTACACACACAAAACAGTTAAAAGGACTAGCTTTCAAGCTTCAAAAGCAAAGTAAAAGTTTCATGTAATCATCTGTTCAACACAAACTTGCTGTAGCTGAGTCAAAGTCAGTGAGGTAAACTAGAGATCTGAATCAGTTGATTGACGAACAAATCATTTGTGAACTGAATCATCTGATTGAAAAGATTTTCCTCAAAAGTTTCTCACTGCATGCGCTCTCATGAACATTGCAAGGATTGATCGGAAAACAACTTCAATTTTGATACAAAACTATCATATGAATTCAAAAGGCTTGAAGTACAACACTTAATTCAGGACTGCTGATTTATGGTACTTTTGCATCCTTTTCGAAGCTTGAAATCTTCAGTTTTTCCTTTATGTTGCATGAAAGAAAAAAAGTCATGCACTGTTTAAATAAAAAAGGTTTCAGAAGGCTATTGTTGCAAAGATGCCATAGAAGAACCATTTTTAGTTCCCCAGAGAACCTTTCAGTAAAATGTTCAAAAAAATAACCATTGTTTTCTTAGTCTGAAAAACATTTTAATAATCCAAAGAGCCCTTTTTACAATAAAGAACCTTTTGCGCAATGGAAAGCTTCCACGGATGTTTATGGAAATGGTTCTTCATGCATGGGGTTTTAAAATGACACAGGGTTAATTTTCAGTTTTGGCTCAACAATCCCTTTACAGATGCATAGACAAAAAACAATATGCATAGAATAAAACTAACATTCCCAAGCAGTGTTTTAAAATGCATGCAACATAAAATCAACAGAAAATATGAAACTGGTTTTATATAGTGATTTTAGTTAACGCTCCAAATCTGCATGTGCTGAATTAGCTTTGGAAGGTTATAGGTCATTCTGACCTCCACATAGCCTGGATGGCCCATGCCAGCTCTGTCTCAGTCTGCTCAGACAACGGCCGTCCCTCGGCCTGCCAGGTCCCAACAGTGTCCCTTCAGAAGCCATGCAATACAGGCACATACTGTAACTAAGTAGCAATTCCCTCCCGATGCTACAGAAGGGTCAGGTTGATGCGCGCTGGCCGTGAGTGTTCAGAATCTGGGCTTGTGTTGGTGTGCTAATTGCCTTTTGTCCCAGAAGCCTCTAGATAAACAAATGTGGCCCAGGCGTCTGAAGAAGACTCTTAATCCAGCAAAGTTTACCCACTGTGGGAAAAACAATATTTCTCATGTGCATTGGCACAGGGAGGACAGAGGCCCGACGAGGGGGATGTTTATAACAAACTTGCACCCCACTTTAATTTTTATTCATCGGCGCTATTTGTCCAAGCTGAATACAACACGAGGTGAAGGGTCAGCTTATACTCAAGGCTATTCACTCAGTCCAATGCATCTTAAGGGGCCCAGGGCCACAGATTGTAAGTCTTTTAAAGTTGTCCTTTCAGAAGTGGTTAAAATGTGATTATGCTGGACAGATTGATTTGGGACGGATCCTGGAAAGATGAAATAACAGTGAATTTTGAAGTTTATTCTGCAGTTTTAAGGACAAGCAGACTCATTGGTTGTGCATTGTGGCATATGATGGGCTTTACTTTTTTATTTATTCTATTTAAAATAAATATTATCAAGCCCAGAATTTCACCCTTGATCTCTGTCTGTCTTTCTCCAGACTCAACGTTTGTGGCACCAAGTGCTGTTATTCATGGCTGGTCAACCCTAAGACCAAACAATGCACAAAGCGTGAGTATCTTTTCAAGACAATTAAGATTCAGCGTTTATACATTTCTATTATGTTCATAAGAAGACACACACACATTCAGCTGCCAGTTTTTAATCGAGTTCAAATCCTCTTCATTTGTCTGATTTTTCAAATGAAGCAATGAACTGAAGTGTCAGCACAGCTGGGAGCTGTAACAACATAATAAACAGAAGGGAAGGGGAAAAAATGTGGTTTCGCAATCTGTTTGATTTGAAGGCCCCCTACTGTCCAACACAATATTCAAAGGAGAAACACTCACGCAGATGATATTGATGAAGATTGCTCAGCTTGCATGTTCCTATACGACAGACACATTTAATGAAACTTAATTTAATTTTCAATTAATGTTCAGAAGTTTGCAAAATCTGTTCTTCACTCATTTCCGCTGTACACCGCTGTACACATTGTTCATTGTTCCAGTCTGCAGCAGTTATTTGTTCAGTTAGGTAGTTGAAAAATTGGTTATGTCTTTATTTTATTGATTGATTTTATTAGGCTTTTGTGTGTTACTATATAATATGTATATTATGATCATGAATATTACTTTCAGCAGTAAAAATGTCCTTAATGTCTGTCCATCTGGATTTCTGAACATTATAACACTCCACAACTGTAAGTAGGCCAAAGCTTTGAATGCACAGAGCTTCAGCAGCCTGAGCTCTAGTCCAACATTAATCCAGTCCCTCGGCTTTCTTTTCTCTTCCTAATCCGTATATAGCTAGATTTAACAACTAATAACTAACCCCTTGACCCATGTGCCTTTAAAGAGCCAGTGCAACTCAAAATAGGGCCAATTTTTCGACTGGAAATGTTGAAAAATCACACTCTGGCTTTTAATCTGGAAAATACTCTAGCTTGAAAGCTGTGGAAAAGCATTAACAGAATGGCAAAATAGTTTCTCTGTTGTTCTCACAATAGCAAGATGTCATCCGCGATGCCATAATAAAGCAGTTTGTCGCCGGCTGAACATCTGTCAGTGTCGTCCAGGCTTCCACGGCCATCGCTGTGAACACGCTAATGTCACGCCAACCATGAGCACCTGGTTTGAAGCTCATCCTGGTCCCACGGTACCCTCAACTGCCACCACCTCAACAGTTACCATGGCAACTCCCGCATCCACCACCATCCATGGCAACATCTCCACATCTGCCTTCAGTGATACTAATCCAGATGCAAAAACGTCATACTCATTACGCTGGCAGCCACCCAGGTGAGGGAACTCCTGATAACTGAGACTGATGTGTTTTACACTAAAGCAAGTGTGTTGTAAAGCACATCCATGGCTCTATTAGGAGTGGAATATTTGCTAACCATGCCGTTTTAATCCAGTTTATAGTAAAAATATATTAACAGTCAATAAATAGTCACTGGTAATGGAAAGCAGTTGGGGGTTCAGTGCCTTGCTCAAGGGCACCACAGTCGTGGTATTGAGGGTGAAAGAGAGCGCTGGTTATTCCCTCCCCAAACCTGCAATCCCTGCCGGAACCAAGACTCAAACACACAACCTCTGGGTTACAAATCCAACTCTCTAACCATTAGGCCACAGCTAGGCCACAAATCCAAGGGAGAGTGTGAACGCAATGCCCCAATTCCATTAATTATGCAGTCGATATTCCTACATTTGGGGAATTTGCAGGGGTCAGCACAGCCGGCTGCAATGGCCAAGCCCTGGGTGAACCATCTTCTTGATCATGGTGTCGCCCCTGCCAGGTCTTGTATCAAAGTTTTGTATCAAAGTTAGAAATTCCAGTATCATGACAACATTAGTAAGGTAAGTAATAAATAATATACCTAAATAAAAAATAATAGACCTAAATAAAAAATAAATAAAAATAAAATCTTTACATTGTAACATTTTTCCAATTAATTGAAATATTGGTGAGATGTATAATGGCAGAATGTCAATTCAGAAAGGATTTCGTCATTCCACTTTGTTTACATTCCATAAAAGAAAATAACAATTGTGTGTGTGTTACAAGGACATGCCTACACTATACACTCTAAAAAAAAAAAAAAAAAAAAAAAGTATACTGTAAAAAAAAAAAAAAAAAAAAAAACCCTTCTGTATTGTACCTCACTGCCAGTGTACAGCTGCATGGGGCTTGTGTGTATATCAGTAAAACTAGCACATTCAAGAATCTCGTTGTTTGAATGCTCTTTCTCTCTTTCTCTCTTATTGTTTGAAGCATACTATGTACTCAAAGCTCCTTGAAGGATTCTTCTCGTTTACTGAAGAGTTATAATTCCATTCAAATGTTAAACAACTGTAACATCTGTATACACTGATTTTATGTAGTTATAATTTTTTTCCTTATACAGAGACCTTAAGTAACCCTTATCTTCTCGCAGCTCATTCTCCACCCTGAAATGAAAAATAAAGCCATCTCTAATCTCACCTAATGTTTTGCCAAGGTGGATAATGTGGAGTAGAAGACATACTGCTCACACTTAAACCGACATATTTATTGTGATTGGCTGCCCCACAGGCACATGTGCTTATTTTATATTGTATTCAGATGACAGAAGATGCAAAAGAACAAAAGGCTCTGAAGAAAAGTATTATGATTGGAGAGCCACACCTCATCTGATCACAGAGTGATGGGTCAATAAATAGGTTTAGGTGTCTTGTCCCTTGGAAGTCTCTGATCAGAAATTTGATATTCAAGATGGAATGTATCTACTTGCTGTCTGCAGTCATGGTTAAGAAGTTGTTTATTACAACTCAAATGGGTCATTGGAAATACACAAAACATAACAGGTTAGTTTAACAGGTAATCTACAAAATTTCAGATTTTAATGGTTAAGAAGTTCAAAGGGGTCATTGGAAATACACTAAACATAAAAACACAAAACATAACAGGTAAACTACAAAAGTTTAAAAACTAAATTACTCAAAAAAAACAAAAAAATCAGTTATTATCCCAAACTGATTTACTCAAAAAAAACAATACAATTTGGGATTTGTTCTAGTTAGAGAGATATACTGTCTTTTTGAGGTCGATCAGACCCACTCTGCAATGATCTCAAACTGGTGAGTAAGTCCTCTGCTAAATCTAAGCTTGGGAAGGAAGTTCCTGCCCTGTGGAAATACTTCTCTCACAATAGACTATTGAAAGGCTGCATTTATGGGTCAGTTTCAATGATCTACCTGATGGGTCAATGCTACATACTCATTCTGTGCTGACAGCCTGCAATTTCCCCATCTTTCAACAGTTTTTATATCACATTCAGTGTGTGAACTAGATTTGTCAGACAAGTCCTCTATTTTTGAAAGTCCCAAGTCTGGCAACTAAACCCAGAGAGTGTAATCACTAAAACAAACAAGTTCTGCTTTTATTTCCATGGCTTTTCAAGTCAGATATAAATGCTTACATTTGTCTGCTATGAAAGGTATTTGCTCCGCATATATATTTTAGAAAGGCTCCCTAAATGGTAGTAGATCATTACAGAGGGCCAAGCTTATTAGCTGTTTAGGGGATTTTTACAAAGCCTAAAATAATGAAAATATTAGTCCACCCTGAAGATGGGAATTTTACATGACTCTTTTGTTGACAATCCAAAAATAACATTGTACTTGGGACAATTTATATAATTTCTTGAATCAGAGACATGGTCTGTATTAGAAAAATAGAGTATAAGATTAATTATCTTTATGGTTCGGCTTGCTCGAGCTCAGTGCAAATCTAGGAGTCCCCCAGGGCTCGGAATTAGGACCTATCCAGTTGTCTTATGTCATGATTTTCTGTGAATGGGTCCTCATTCAAATTGTCTCATGTGGCGCCGAGGGTGTTCATGCAGAGTGAGTGTGTGTATGACACATGCAGATTTGCGAGGGTTGCATGTAAAATGGGAATGGCCATACACACATTTTATGGGCAGTTTGCTGTTGATCCAAGCTCACATCAGTTTGTTTTTACTGTAAATTATCTCTGTTTGGCAATATTAACCCATGCTGCGGAATCATTTGAATTTCTAAGTCCAGGCTGTGGATTTGAATAAGGGTTGCCACACTGCATCAGCTAGAGTATTCAGTTGTACAGGAAACCACTGAAATGTCCATTAAGGACAGTTTGAATTCAAAGCAGAAATTTTATGTAGATTAAATGGATTTTAGTTTAATATTTATTGAAGGAGTTCTTGTGAATGTGCCATTAAAAAAAAAAAAAAAAAATTATGTTTTCTGACAATGTAGTCTGAGTTACGATCATATGAGACACCACAGTTTGTGTTTGTACATGTTCACTGGAAAAATTTACACAACTGTACAGAAGGAGATTACTTAGAGGTAACATCAACAAAATCTTTATTCACTGGTATTTCAGAGAAGTGGCGTGGGACACAGTTGAGAATACAATTCAAAAAATTAAGATAGATTGCACTTATCGAAGGAAGTAGTCAGGTAAAGGCTAATTTATACGTCTGCGTCATACCTACACCATAGCCTTTACGCCGTAGGCTATGCGGCATTTTTCATTTATACTTCTGCGTCGTTGTCCACGTCGACATGCAGTACACATTCAAACCGCTAGTATGCAGTGTCCACGGGCATGTTGCTGGTGTAACCCGCAGACCACGGCAAAAGCCAAAGAGGAAGCAGCTTGTCTGAGAAGCATTATAGACGTGACGGTGGCAAATAAATATCAAATCATTAAATAAAACTACAAAAAGGAGACAAAAACGGAAGAGAAGATGGCATTCTTTTAGTCTCCACCAGGACTTGTACCACGCCAGATCAACATTGCTTGTCGTGGACAACTACTGATGTATAATGCTTTGTAGTATAATAAATGATAAGACACTTGTTCTTTACTTTGTTTTATTTTATATAAGAAGGTGCAACATTAAAATATATTAAAGTGCACATAAACACACAAAAAACTCAAGTACATACGTACATACGGATTCAAGCATACCAACAAAACAACCACAATTCTTCCAATATGCCTACATCTGCGTAGACGCGCTGTTAGATTTTTGGAGAGGTGCACACCAGGCTACGCCGTAGGTTCGATACAGAAGTATAAATTGGGCTTAAGTCCTCATACATGAAGAGATGAGACCAGACAAGGAAGAAGTGGAGAGTAACTGCTCTTATGCGGGGCTTGATAAGATCAGTGGAAGGTGTGGTAATGGCTGACTGGGTGCAGGTGCTGAGCAGAAGGGATGCTGGGAAATTTAGTTCCCAGTGGACTGGGCTGGTAACTGAATATGATGAATGGACTGGTGACTGGGGATTGAGACAATAACCTCAAGGCTAAGGCTTTCTATTGTATATTGTTATGTGTTTAAGAAGCTTTCACAGCATCCATAGGATTTTATTTTGGCTTGTGTTTCAGATTTAAAGAGGCCCAGTCAGTTCTTTTGAAGGAAGCTCTGTCCAGTAGAACTGGTGGAGAGAAGATCACAAGCATTATATTGAAATACATTGAATCAGAGCGAAGCAGATTGGAGTCTTCATCCTCTGCTCAAGCAACAAAGATCTCCAGCACCAAAACCTTCCACACTCAGCGTGGCCAGTTCACCCTCATCTACGTCGCAGGTCAGTCCAAGCCAGCTTTTAGGTGAAACATTCAACTCATATCCCTCCCTATATAAAAGAACATTTAAAATGAGATCCCTCTAATGCTTAAATGGTTTCTCCTAGACAGCAATTAAATGAAGAGCTAATGGAGACTTTGGCTTTGTCTCTTTATAAAGCAAATGGGATTTCAAAATGTCTCAGATTGTGTCTGCAAAATATTTATTATTTTAATTCACTGCCTCAGCAATGGTTTGTTTTCTTGAAGAACTGGGTTTCTCATGGTCTTGAAAAACCTGGATAAATGAGGTAGCCTACTTTTAAATGATTTCTATACCTTAAAAAAGTAATAATAATAATAAATAAATAAATAAATAATATATATTTATATTTTAGAACTTGGCATTACTAAAAACTAACAAACAAAACCACTGTTTTAAGGTTTATACAGGTATCTGTTTATACAGGTTTATACAGCATGTTAGCACTGGCTTCAAATAGAAAAATAGAGTATAAGATTAATTATCTTTATGGTTCGGCTTGCTCGAGCTCAGTGCAAATCTAGGAGTCCCCCAGGGCTCGGAATTAGGACCTATCCAGTTGTCTTATGTCATGATTTTCTGTGAATGGGTCCTCATTCAAATCGTCTCATGTGGCGCCGAGGGTGTTCATGCAGAGTGAGTGTGTGTATGACACATGCAGAGTTGGGAGGGTTACATGTAAAATGGGAATGGCCATACACACATTTTATGGGCAGTTTGCTGTTGATCCAAGCTCACATCAGTTTGTTTTCACTGTCAATTATCTCTGTTTGGGAATATTAACCCATGCTGTGGAATCATTTGAATTTCTTAGTCCAGGCTGTGGATTTGAATAAGGGTTGCATCAACTAGAGTATTCCGTTGTACAGGAAACCACCGAAATGTCCATTAAGGACAGTTTGAATTCAAAGCAGAAAGTTTATGTAGATTAAATGGATTTTAGTTTAATATTTATTGAATGAGTTCTTGTGAATGTGTCATTAAAAACATTTTTTTTTTTTAAATGATGTTTTCTGACAATGTAGTCTGAGTTACGATCATATGAGACACCACAGTTTGTGTTTGTACATGTTCACTGGAAAAATTTACACAACTGTCACAAGTACCAGCTTGAGAAGAGAATATCTTGTTTTAATCATTTGGCCTGTTTCCTGGTTTAAAATGTTTGTGCCATGATAAGGTTTATCTGCCTGTAGATTTGGGCTGGTTTGCATTGAGACAGGCCTCGATACACCATTGTAGCACATTCCTGCCATTGTTTAGCTTGGCTGAGAGGTGATGGTGCAGTAATTACTCAGGAGAGTAATGTTTGGCTAATGGGAACCCCTGTGTCTCCATGACCTCATAACACACTGGATCGGCCCTCTGTGGCAGCACATGGGAAGTGTGGGGAGACTGACTTCTTTCTCACTCACTCACACACACACACACAGAGAGAGAGAGAGAGAGAGAGAGAGACATCTAATATTGCTTATCTCTAGATTTATGTTCTTTAAGCCCTTGAATATGAAGCTGTAGCTGATAAGTGAAGCTCTGGGGAGCTGAAACTTTGAGTGGCATGTTACAGCAATTCCTCAGTCTGGTCCAGCATATTTTTGTTTTAGGATATTCATGGAATTCACTTAATATCAATCATATTTTATTATGAAGCAGGATTATTATCGTAAACTAAAACTAAAATAAATTATAGGAAAAATTTGAAATAAAAAATCATTACTTGAAATAAAATAAGCATTAACTGAAATAAAATAATATATAAAAAATGTAAAACTGTCAAATGAAAATTAAAACAGAAAATATAAAAATGTCATTCAAAATAACCATAAAAAATATAATAGCATGTCAATGAAAAAAAATAAAAAAATAAATAAAAACATTTAAATAAACCATAAAATGTTATAAGTAATAATAAATAATATAAAAATAAACTGAAATAAGATTTAAAAAAAGAACTTTAAAAATCCTTTAAACTTATTTTATTTCAGCTAGTTGCCAAGGCAACATTACTCGTTTTTTTTTTTTAAGTTGAAAAAAAGTGTTTATATAAAAGAGAATAAAAATGACAAAACACAAAAAATTACTAAAACTTTAACTAAAATTAAAAGGAAAACATAAAAACTAAAAACATAACACTAATCCAATAAAACATATTAATTGCCTAAAATACAATGAACATTAATTGAAATAAGTTACGATATAAATAATAAGCTTCTTCCAAGGCAACATTTCACACTTTTTAGTTAAAGTGCTAAAAATAACAAAAAAATAATTAAAATGTCTATATATTGTTTTATTATGTTTTATAATACTAAAACCTATTTATGTTTAAACAATAATAATGAAAAAAAAAAACATTTTCACTAAAATTACAATAAAAAGAGAAAATATAAAAAATAAAATATAAAATATTCTCAAAAACTATGACAGAATATCAATGATACTAAAATAACACTGTTATGAATAAGTTTTGGCTGAAGAATTTCTGGGCTGAGGTTATTTGGGGTTTTTCTGAGCTGGTCTATCCAGTGTTTCCTTAGCTGAGTGTGGTTTTATGTAATGAAGTGTGCTCTGCAGCCCACAAATATTCCCAAAAGTCCTTTCCTAACACCAGTCCGGCCTTTAAATCCAGAGCCAGCATGTAAACAACCCCGGACTGTCCACGTAACCTCAGGGCTTCCCACTTCTCTCTCCTCATCTTCAAACGCTATAATACACCTTCTCCAGCCACATAACGTCAACACTTATTGCCTGGCAAAGTGGAAAGTGCTCGAATGAAGGATGTCGTCTCACGTGGAAAAGAAAAGAGCTGCTGCCAAACGCCAGATCTCTGGAAATCCAACACTTAATGCAAGTTTCCACGCTGAGAGAGTTTGTAATGTTGAGAGGCGTGACAGAAGCTCAGCATTCCAGCGCATGAGGAAACCACTTCTTCATTAATGACCTAATTTTGTAATGATGAGTGAAATGGCACACTTTATAAATATTTACACTCGTACGACGAGAGCTGAATTCCCCCGGTGTCACGAGTCAATAAGATGGAGAAAGCAGTCATATAGCTGAAGTTTGAGGGCATCAGATCTGTTACACAATAGTTTGACCCTAAGGGTCAGGATTTTATTGTCCAGTTTGTGTTGCCAAATATGAATGCTTGTGTGAGATATTGTTGATAGTGGATTTTGGTGAGCTTATGATGAATGCTGTTTTTCCCCAGTGTCTGTGCACTGATGTGACCTGTTCTTCTGGAGTTTTAGAGAGGTTTTAGATTCAAAGAGGCTGTAATTTGGCACTGTTTCAGACGATATTGCTCATGATGTGCCGATGAAGCACAGAAATCCAGAAAGTCCCACTTAAAACCAGTCAATAGCCCTTAAATCCAGAGCTGGATTACATGAATATGGCATTTCAGTGTCCCATTGCTATGTTAAAAAAGCATTACAGGCACACATCCCATGTTTTTGTTAATTTTGAGAATCTACATAAAGTCAGCATAGCATGAAGGCATAGTATCCCCTTCTTAAAGAGAGAAATTAACTGATAATAAAATGACCTGAAAATGACCTGCGGATTTAAAAACGAAAGACTAAAAACTAACATTTACAAAAGGCCTTCTACAAAAAAAAAAAAAGTCTTTGATCTTTGTGACATGATTGCAATTACTGAAATGTAAACAAACAAACAAACAAACAAAAATACATTTTATTGATATTTACTTTTATATTTGTTTATTTAAAAATGATTAAAGAAATTTGTTTGTTTGCTTTATGTACTTTTTTTAAAGATTTTTTTTTTTTTTTTTTTTTTTAGTTCAACATAGAGTTTTAAACTGTGTTTAATGTCTTCAATTTTGGTACCATGGTAACAAATATGAATACATATGGATAATACAAATACAAATAATTTTTTTAATGGATTGTGTTTGTTTATTTATTTATTTATTTAATATTTAGTTCTAGAAAAACAAAATCACAATAAATTTTTGGTAATTTATTTGGTAACAGCGTTGCAAATATTGAAATGCAAATGAACAGCTCATAACATTTGGTTTGGCATCCTGAAGTTTAATACTTTATGAAGGTTATGCACCTTCTTTCACAAACAAATAAATGAATACATTCTGAGGCCTGCTTTGTCCCTAATTCATGAAAAGCAGCTGTACATGTTTCTGAAGCTTGACTGGTAGTCACTGGTTGCATTCAGCACATATTGATTAATGAGATGAAAAAACATCTGTGAGATGAATAACTAAATGAGTTTCATCATGAGTATAAAGTGAAAAGCAGATTTCACAGTCAAAAAAAAGAAGAAATAAAATGTGGAGATTTATGATATTGTGCATGTCTGTTTCTGAGAGTGCCACATGATGACATCATTTATTACAACAATAAACTTACAAATTCAACTTCATCCCCAAACAACATGAGAAACATGACCGGTTGCCATAGTAAAGCATGCTTTACTGCCTCATTAATATGTAAAACACTGACATCATGACACAACTAAAGAAAGCTCCTCCCAAACTATCAACTTATTCTTTTTTATTTAAACCATTAATTAAAAGCTGTTGGTTAAGCTGTGTTTATATATATATATAAGGAGGTACGTAAATATATATATATATAAGAGATACATGTGTATCAATGATTGTGGAATATGTTGTTGTCGAATATGTTGCTGTTCAGCAAGCAAACAGCATCTGTGCTTGAGACTCCTGCTCTCAAAACAGACCCATTTGTTACACATTCTGCAAGTGTGTCGAGTCAGTCCGAGTTATAATCAATTTCACCTCATTTCTGCACATTTATAACACTGTTTGCTCTTCCTGTAGGAAAAACTGCATTGCTGTGATGTTGCTCTCTCATACTGTAGCTCTGTGATGTTTCATGTAACCAATATAAAACACAAAATACAACATTTACATTTTCATTTATATTTATGCATTTAGCAGACGCTTTCATCCAAATCTAAAAAAAATATTTTGCCCTTTTTATCAGTATATTTATATACAAATAAAAAAAATATATTTTATAAGCATTTAAAAAATATATACTGCCCTCTATATATTTAATCCAAGAAAATACATTCACATAGGCTCGCATTTGAAGAAAAAGTTGTGTGCATACAGTATAAAACATTTAACATGGGTGAAAATTGGACATTTGAATAAAACAAATATATAAATCAACAAGGAACATGATTTGCCATGTCAAAGATAATTATAACTCTAGATATATATATATATATATATATATATATCTATCTATATATATATATATATCTAAAAAATTTTAAAAACATAATTATAAAACAAATATATAATTTTGAAATAATTTTGTATTCTGACTTATAATATAAAGATACAAATTGGGACTGCAGATTATTTAATCTTGGAAGAATATGATGAGAAATATTTTACTTTGTATTGAGATCTGAGACATGTTGTTGCAGAATTGGAGTTTTGGCAAATTTAAGCAAAGTCTGAGAGATTACTAGGCTTTTCTCTGGAGAAAGTAAATTAAGAAGCAGAATACTTCAGCAAAATTCAATTAGCTCTCTCATTGCTATTTAGGAAAAACATGTTAGATTATATTCCCTGCGGGTTTATTCAACAGAAGTACTGTTCAAACACTAAATTTGTGTAAACCATTTAATCTGTGAAGAATGTAGCACAATCTTTTATAACAACTAATCCTTTTAAACGCTCTGAACAGTGTGTTCTTTGCAAAAACCTGTTTTTGATTAGGTTTATCATCATCCAAAAATGAAAATGACCATCATTTGCTCAACCTCATGTCACTCCAAATCTGAATGTCCTGCTTTTTTCAATGGAACACAAAAGGAATTTTTAGAATTTCGAAATCCATGGAATTTTTCAGGAATATCCTGGCTGCTCTCTTCCATAAAGCTCTAAAATTACAACAAAGCACCACCAAATGACTTGTGCTATATTCCAAGTCTTCTGTCCAATCAAATATGGTGCTTTTAGACAAAAATCATCAGGTTTGACTTCCATGACCTGACGGGACATGTATAAGAAAACCACATTTGATTGGCCGGAAGAACTGACATAAAGTTGTCTGCTGTTTGATCCAAAGAAGTGGTTCTTTTAGACCATTCTGACCCCAAGATCGTCCACAACAGTAGTCAGAGGCACCATGACTTCTCCATTTGTCCGTGAATCACTGGATAAGAATTAAGGACAAAGAATGTTTAAAAAATATTTGGGTTGCACTTTACACTAAAGATTCATTCATTAATTACATTAGTTAACAGGAACTAATGATAAACAATACAAAATAGCATTTATTAATTGTAATGTGAATTTTTACATTTACTAATACATTATTAAAATCAAACATTACTGTGAACTAACATGAACAAACAATTGTATTTGTATTAGCTGATGCACAAACATTTTTGGTTCTCCAAAGAACTTTTCAGTGAACAATTCTTAAAAGAACTATTCTTAGTCTGAATACTATTTTAGTCATCTAAAGAACCCTTTTCCGCCATTAAGAACCTTTTGTCCAATGGAAAGGTTCCACTGAAGTTAAAGGTTCTTAATGGATCCATTGATGCCAATAAAGAACTTTTATTTTGAAGAGTGTTGAATAATTTTTAACATCCATGGAACCTTTCCACTCCATTAAAGGTTTGTTATAGTGGAAAAAGTTTCTTTAGATTATTAAAATGTTCTTTAAACTAAAGGAAAAAAAAAAGAAAAAAAAGGTTCTTTTAAGAACTGTTCACTGAAATGTTCTTTGAAAAACTTATAATGGTTCTTCTCTATGAAAAAAAAAGAAAAAAAAAACTTTTAGAACCATATTTAAAAGTTACAGTCGAGGGCAAAATGTTGGTCTGTTCTCCAAGCATAGCTATCGTATGACTTCAGTAGTCTTGAAGAAGTTATTTATGATATTTTATGGGGCTTTATTGTCTGCATTTAGTTTCTGGAAAAGAGCAGCATGACATTCTTCCAAATTTCTCCTTTTGTGTTCCACAGCAGAACAAAAGTCGCAAAGGTGACTAAATAATTCATTGGTGCTAAACTATTCCTTAATGTTCAGCGCACGATGCAGGGGAACAGCAAAAGCTTTCCAAATGACAGCGCTGAAAATGCAGAGTGAAA